>NW_016690193.1:4703895-4867899 GCF_001604755.1 Lepidothrix coronata
TTTCTCTCTTACACAACTGCGATAACATGGTTGATGGAAGAATTTATTCTTCTACTTAAGGGCAGCATTCTTAAAAAGTAGCTATGATACTTATGGTGTGATAGCTGTGATACTACTTGTGAGAATTGGAATATAGAATATATAGTTGCTGGTTAAAGTTCAAGATTATCACAGCTACAGAACAATGTCTGAAAGCAAATACCTAAGATTATAGTGATTGGATTTAGGATTGAAACCTTATGCTAAACAAAGTAACAGTAAATAAGCAGTATAGCCTGAATTGTTTTTCTGTGTTTTGGTAGCTTCTGTGTGCATATAACAATTTAGCATTAGCTGAATTGGAATGTCTGCAATGTTCTGTTAAAGCTGTTGCAGATATGCATGAAGAAAATAAAACCGCAGCAAATGGATGTGGCAAAATCCGAAGTGGTGCTCAGAATGGGGCTGCTTTACTTGCCCTGATGGAGAAGACTGGATACAGCATGGTTCAACAAAATGGGCAAAGAAAATTTGGTGGTCCTCCACCAGGTAAGCATTTCTTTTGAGATTATGAAGTTTACTTTCTGTAAGGAGAGCTGTACTAAATCAAACTGAAAATTTGTGTAGCCTCAGGTTGCGTATCTTGACAGTGACCAGTAGTAGAAGCTTAAGGAAACTGTAAGAAACACAACATGTGCAGGGTCCTGATATGCTTTACTGTTTAGAGCAGTTCAAGATCTCTTGAGCTAGACTACGTTGAATGTTTGCTTTTGGTGGATTTAAGAAGTCACAGCTTTAAAAGCAGCTAAAGTGGACAGGTAACAGAACAAATGTGGAGCTGAAAATGCAGAGCATGTTCTGTATGACTGACAATACACTTGAAAATGTTTAGTGGCACAGAAGGGAAAAACAAGTTGGTGATGGAAGCGTAACCTACTTTATTTCTTGTCTTACCCCTTACCACTTCCATCGGCCAAAGCATTTTTTTTTAATATCTGTGCTCTGAGAGAACACCAGTGAAGATAATCTAACTCATTTTGTTTTCAGAGTTGACTATGAAACATTTATTTTAAATAATTTTTGCAGTGCCCTTGTTGACATAAGCAATGTACAGGAATTTTGCTATTGCCATTAATCCTGGTCATATGAAATGCAATACAGTAACTCTTCTTTTTGAATCAGATTATGCACTCAAACAGAAGGCAGACAAATTATTTGTGCTGCTATTTCAGTTCATTCTCACTTGTGGCCTGTGATCCCATGTCTTTATAAGTCATGCTCATAAGCATGAACTGCATAACTTATTGCTATAGTTTAAGATATGGCTGCATCAAAATTATTTCTCTCTGAAAGTTTTTTCCACCTAAGATTTTGTATATACTTTTACTTAGCTTATATAAAATAACAAAAGGAAGCCTTGTGAAACTGTCACTGGGAAAAGAACTGCAGGGCATCACTAACTACTTCCTGAGGGTTCAGCCTGTTCTTAAATTATTTATACATTTTTTACATTATAATTATGACTTTTAATTAGAATATTAGTATCACGTGTATTTGTTTAGCAAAGCAACTTTTATTAATCTGTTAATCTTTTCTGAAAGTAGATGTGTTTGACAAGGTATCTCTTCCATAAATCTGCTCATTGACATTAGTTATATATCTCTCCTTAAAATCTTCATGTATTTTCATACTTGCTTAGGTTGGAAATTGCCCTAAGTTACTATAAATGGTTTTAGGCGAGATGACACTTGAATGTTTGAGACAGCTTGTAAGTAACTACAATAACCTTGTAAATTAAGAGCTTCACTATGAATTTTGCCTGTTTTAAGATGTGGTTTCTAAAAGCTTGTATTGCTGCCAAGGGATAGACTCTTATGTCAGCTCTGTTTTCAGCAGATCTGCCTGAAAATTGTTGTAAAGAATTACAGGTTTTATTCCACCTGGCAGCAGCACACTTCTTGTTCAGTTTATGCTGATTGTGGAAAATGTATCTGTAGAGTGTTTAAAAAAAAAAAGACAAAATTGAATTTTCATTGTTTTGTTTGGGTCCACTGTTTTGTTTGGGATGGCTGCAGAGATAATGATGTCATTAGGTGTGTAAATCATTAGATTACATGGAAGTTTAAGATGGCATGGATCTCACTAACAGTGAGAAGATTATAACTGTAATGTTGATTGAAGTTTGATTACTTGAACTGTTGCAAAAATAGGAGTCCCATTTTCTATCATCCAGTGATGAATCAAATACCCAGTCAAGGAAACTCTCTGGTCAACTACTTGAGGATTGCTTTTGATTAATTTTCCATGTTTGCTCTGCTAAGTACATGACACTCTTTGGCAAATGAGGCACAGACCAGTTTTCTTTAAGTCAAGAGTCCCAGCTTGCTCCAGTTGGCTGTAATGTGCTGTCATGCTAAGTTAGTATGCAGCTTTAAAATTAGAAAGGGAGCTTTTTGTATGGTAGATGGCTTTTACTTGCTGAGAATCACTGCTACTAGGCTGAGAATGATGTTGAAATTTGTTTAGTTAATGAATGAGGATTGTTATTTAATTTCATGGCTTGTCTGCACAATCAAGCAGAGCCTCCTCCCTTTTTTCCCGGACTGAGGTGTGCAGTTGCTTTTGTCTTTGGAGCTCCTAAGTGGTGTGCAATTGGTTTATGCTTTTTATGTGGGAACGGACTGGCACGATGTGAGTGATGGCAGTACTGGCCTGCAAATATTGTTAGTTTTCATGTCTGGTCAGACCTCAGGTGAAGTGGTTTATAAAGCTAAAAATGGTAAAGATGTTGAATGCTGTGTGGAACAGAGACAGGCTTTTTCCTAGGTAAGTCATGGCAGTGTGGCTCCAAAGGCATATCAGTTCTGATGCCTTGGTAACTTCCCTGTATACCAGGTAGTTCTTAGTGTACAGTTATTGTACAGTTTATAGATAAAAAATTGTTCTGTGAGAAGGTAAAATTTTCCCAATTCTGTTAATTTTTTTTTTTCACAAGTAAATTACAGGCTCTTTGACAATACTTAAGGAAAAAGTGTTAATTACAAAATCATCTAAATATATTTTATTCTGAACTTCAAACCAAAGTAAGTTATTTAATTAGCTTCTTGTTTTAACTTGTCATCAGTAATTATTTTTTCACCTTGCTTCCCTTTGCTTTGTGATTCCTTACTAGTACTTACTGAGTTTTGTGGTTTTTATTTTTTTTGAACCTTCTACCTGATTTGTTTGTCTAATTTAAAAAAAAAGAAACAAAACCAAACAAAATTTTTAAGATTTTTTTTTTAATTATTTTGGGAAAATGAAGTGCTGTTATTTTGCAGACCATAACTCCATATTTTTAAATTAATGAATTCGTTTTTACATTATCTGTTGAACATATCCTTTAGCGTATATGACAGAGATATAAAAGAATGTGTGAATGTCCTTGGCTTAAGGAGAGAGGCATGGATGTTCTTGTTTTCAGATGTCAGCCTGAGACTGACTTGTTCTGTGGATTTTTTTTAATTTATTTCCTTTTTTCCTACACTCCAGCCTGTGAAAACTGTGGTCTGTTTTTAGAGGATAACTGTTCAGTCTTTTTGGCTGTTGAGGAAAGGATGGTTCCATATCCCGCCTTCCTTAAGGAGTCCTATTTTATTGGATGAATGAAAAAGGTGGAAGCAAAATGTTTGGACTTTTTGAATGATGTCAAGGATGAAAAAATGTGCTGCACTTGGGACCCTTACCAAAATGTCTAAAAATATGGGCAAGAAATGCAGAGAAACTTTGTGCAACTTTAAAATGTTGCAGTAGAAAATACAACTGAAGTTCTTTCTCAGTTGTCTCTGTCAGTTTGATTAATAACTGACATAAAATTATAAGGGACAAAAAAGGATTGAAAAGTAGACTTTTAGTAAACCTGTCAGTGTTTTAAAATACCCTAGTTCACTGTGTTGTCACACAGATTCCATTGGGAAAAAACCCCAGAAGATGAAATTAAGAGAAATACAATCTTGTGGGCTTCTGGTATTTTTTTATTTAAACATAATAAAAATAAGAAAGAATGGATGAAAATGTGCTAGTTTTCAGTTGAGATTAAAAATAACTCACATCTTCAAATTGGGTGTGGGGGAAGTGTGCCTATCTGGCATTTGTACTGAGATTGCTGTTGGACAATTTATTTTAAGGTTGGGAAGGTCCTCCACCACCTCGTGGATGTGAAGTTTTTGTGGGTAAGATTCCTCGTGATATGTATGAAGATGAATTAGTTCCTGTTTTTGAGAGAGCTGGGAAGATCTATGAGCTCAGACTGATGATGGAATTCAGTGGTGAGAATCGAGGCTATGCTTTTGTGATGTACACCACTAAAGAGGAAGCCCAGCTAGCCATCAAGATTCTTAATAATTATGAAATTCGTCCAGGGAAGTTTATTGGTGTCTGCGTAAGCTTGGACAACTGCAGGCTATTTATTGGAGCAATTCCTAAAGATAAGAAGAAAGAAGAAATACTGAATGAAATGAAGAAAGTTACAGAAGGAGTGGTGGATGTCATTGTTTATCCAAATGCCACTGACAAAACTAAAAATCGTGGCTTTGCTTTTGTAGAATACGAATCTCACAGAGCAGCTGCCATGGCTAGAAGACGACTAATCCCAGGTAAAACTGTTTGTAATTCAACTGAGTTTTTGTGGGGAGTATCTGTCTCCAAATTGTGGGGAGCGAGGTGGTGGATCATCCCCGTTTTCCATTTTTAAGATGTTTTCAAAAGTACAAAACTGCAGTAGTGCCTTTTGGCTGAGGAGGATTTTTTTTTAATTACTATTTTTTTATGTTTTGTGGTTTGGTTTTTTTTTTTTTTACTTTTTTTGTAAGAAACTGAAATTGAAGCAATTCTGACTATCAAAAAATAGACATCAATTTTATAAACACAAGCTACTGTAATTTACACTGATATGTATTTGCATGGGCACACATGTGTTTTTCATTTACATGCACGAGGCCTTGCACACAAATTCTCTTAAAACTGAGCTTAAAAATTATAATGCTTTGCATGTGTCCCTTATTTGGGTGTCATGAGTGGTGTTATTGATGTTTTGTTTAAACATATTGGAAAGGTCTTTAATCTTTTACTAGAAAATAATTTTAAGAGTTTAGCAAGTAGAAGATACCTTTTTCTTTGCACCTTATTTTATACATTTTGAGGGAGGGAAAGTAAAAGGAATTGAACGTGCTGAAAAAGGAGGGAACAGGTAGAGTTAAAAAGCAAAATTCTAGAAGAGAAATTAAATAGACAGGAGATGAAACAAAACAATAGAGTTGAAGAAGCAAATTCATGAAAACAGATAATACAGCATCGGCCTTGCTGAAATGAATGGCAAAACTCCCTGTATTTATTAAGGCCAAGATGTGGGCAAGTCTTGTGTTGACTGCTGACAGAGTGTTAAGAAGACATGTTACCTAAGATTATATAATATATATATTATATACATGCAAATATATAATATGCAATGTATAATATGTAATACATGCAATAGGTAATAATAAAATATAATAGTATAACACATAGAATTACATGTAGAAGGTGTATGCATATATAATTATTTATACATACATCATACATATATATATATGCAAAGTAGTGGGAGAAATACCTCGAGATCACTGAATATAAAATAAACTAGTTGTGTGATATGCAAAGTGATGGGTTGATACGAGTAACAAAGTGGGTTTGGTTTTGGGTTATTTTTTTTTTTTTTTTTTAGTTTAGGTTCTGGCATCTGGTATAAGATGGAGTGGGGCTTGTTCTAGTGATACATATTTAGATTACTTTTTCCAGGTGCTGACTATACTTTTTAAAGTGGTAATACTATTGAAGAGACTGTGTTTACTAGCTGGTAAAATACACTACTTTTAGTCTCTTTATGTATGTGTGAATATGCATGTCACAGAGTCTTTGTTTTGACAGTTTATGGTGTTTAATGAGCCCTAAGGGTACAGATAGAACATGTAGCATTTTTGAAAAATCTCATTAACATTTCCAAGTTGCTTAAGCAGATGCAGGCAACAAAACCCAGTTTCATGTGGTATACATCATGTTTGCTTTTTGTAGAGGTAGTTGATAATTATGATTCTGTTTTCCTTTACATGTTTCTTATTTACATAATGCTTCTTTGCTGTAGGAACGTTCCAGCCCTGGGGTCATACTATTCAAGTAGACTGGGCAGATCCTGAGAAAGTAGTTGATGAAGAAACTATGCAGAGAGTTAAAGTATTGTATGTAAGAAATTTAATGATATCTACTACAGAGGACAAAATTAAAGCTGAATTCAACAAGTTCAAGCCAGGAGTAGTTGAACGTGTAAAGAAGTTGAGAGACTATGCTTTTGTTCATTTTTTCCACCGAGAAGATGCAGTTGCTGCTATGTCTGTAATGAATGGAAAGTGCATTGATGGAGCAAGTATTGAGGTAACACTGGCAAAGCCAGTTAACAAAGAAAGTTCTTGGAAGCAACATTTTAATGGTCAGATAAGTCCCAGTTCTGAAAATCTCTTAGGGTTTCCTAACAAAGAAGATGGTACTCAAAAATCCTTGGGGAAACCAGCAAGTCTTTCAGTTCGTCTTAATGGCCAGCACAGTCCAGGCTCCCCTGAAGTTGAAAGAAGTACATACCCCTTTTTTCCAGGAATAAAGCTTACTCCAATTAGCATGTATTCTTTAAAGCTGAATCACTTCAGTTCTGCAGTAATGCATCTGGATTATTTTTGTCATAAAAATAGCTGGGCACCGCCAGAGTACTGCTTGTATTCAACAACAAGTCAGGATGGGAAAATACTCTTGGTGTACAGGGTGCTTATTTCTAGTATTGCAGATGATTCCCAGAGTTATTTCATGCCAGAAAAACTCTGTACAACGGTAGAAGATGCAAAGGAATTGGCAGCACAGTTCACACTTTTACATCTAGGTAAGCATTAACAGTTTTGTTTAGTTCTGAAGAACTGAAGCTATTGCTTTAAAGTTGTTCTTTGTGTATATATCTTGGCGTGTGTGTGTATTTTCATGTAAAGTATAAGCTAGTCTGCAGAAACATTGGTTCTTGGATCAGTTGAGTCTAGACCATCAGATGAGGGCACTGAAGAAACATTGAGTAAATGTCTAAACAGTCCAATGCCAGGGTCATTTTTGCTTGCATTTGTCTACTGTACTGATGTATAAGGAAAAACTAGATGACATTTAAGTGACTTAAGTCATCTGTATGATGATTATGGTGCTGAAAATTTATTTGAAAGTCTGTCTGTGTTTTACCGTCTTCATTTATGTATATTGCATTTTTTAAAATTAGTATGCAACTATTAGAAAAGGGAAGTTTTTATCTGATAAAAAGGTATGTTAAAATCTGTTCTTTTCATAGCTAAGAAGACAGATCACTGCGGTTCTGACAGTGTTACCCCTGTTGCTCTATAAAGTAAAATACATAAATAATACAAAATATAAAAGTTTTGCTATATAGTTCCTGCCTACCATTTTTCAGAACATGCAACACACATAAAAATTCATTCAGATTGCAGAACTAATTTCTACAGCCACGTTGTTTATTAATAATTGTAGTCATCATCTGATTAAATTTCGTGCTCAAATCAGAATTTTATATCTGTTACTTGGATTTGAAGGCTTTTACAGAGCCATACCATAATGGTTTGATAAATCATACTCTCAGGCACAAGTGTGCATATACCACTTGTTATTTTGAATAGTTTCTCTTCTTAGTTCTTTTTCTGGCCTTTACATTCTCTAGTATTTGAAGATGAAATAGGACTGATCTTTATAATTTTGCAAGTTTTATGAACCATCATGTAATTTCTTTGATTTGCTGAGTAATGTTCTTGTGCATTTGTTGCATAGTTTCTTACAGCATGTCTACATCAGTAAATGCTGTGTCATGAAATGAATGCTCACTAGTCTTTTTCCAACAAGGTATTTTTCTGTAATTACAAAAAGAGGTTTCTAATGAATCCTAGAATCAGAGGTGTGTTTTCCTTGCCCTGCCCCTCCTTGATAGCCCTTCCCCTGTCCCCCATTTTTTGCCCCTTCCCTGTTCCCCTTTTTGCCCCTATCCCCTCTTCCTTATACCCTTTTCTTCACCCTTTGGCACTTTTCTGTCCCGCCTTCTGTGCCTTTTCCCTATCTCCCCTTCACTATCCCCCCTTCTTTACCCTTTCCCCGTTCCCCCTTTATTTACCCCTTCCTGGTCCACCCTTTTCTTGGCCCTTCTCTGTCCCCCTTCCCTGTCCCCCCTTCTTATTCTTTGACCTTCTCTGCCTGATGTTGCCAGTCTCTGCCTTTCTTCAGCCTTTTCTGCCTTTCCCTTTTGCCCTTTTTCTCTGCCCTTCACCTTCTTTGACCTGGTCAGACCTACTTAGCCTGTCGTACCTTGTCCCTCAAGGTCTCTGCCCTTCTTCAATGTTTATTGCTCTTCTGTTCTTCTCTGCCATTCTCTGTCCCCTCTCCACCCCTTTTTCATAGGGGTCATCCCTCCAACCACCAGTGTTTGCCTTTCTCTGCCTGTCCCTGTCAGTATTTGCCCTTCTCGTTTGGCCTCTCTGCTCCTTTCTGCTTGTCTCTGCCCTTCTCTGCCACTTTCCACTGGTCTGTACTGTACTTTGTCCTTGCTTTTCACCTTGCTTGTCTGTCTTGCTCTCCCTATCCTTCAAACTTCTTTTCTTTACCCTTTATGTCTTTCTCTCTTTGTGTTTCTACTTTGACTTCTTTATCTTCCTGTTTTCTTGTCCCGTCTTCTTAGCCCATTTTTTCACCTTTTCTGCCCTTCTTCGACCTTTCCTGCCCTTCTAACCCTTCTGCTCTGCCCTTCTGCTCTGCTGACTCCCTTTCCCTTTGACTTTCTTTGCCCATCTTCCCTTTCAGCCCTTGTCTGCTCTTTCTCATTCCACTCTGTTGCCCATCTGTCTTCACCCTTCTCCTTCGCCCATCTTCTCTGCCCTTCTCTGCCTTTATTTCTACACCACCCTTCTTTTTCCTTCTGCTCTACCCTTCTTTTTTGCCTATCTCTGCCCATCTTTGTGAATCTCTTCTTTTGTCTGTCCTGCTCTGGCCTTCTTTGACCTTCTCTGTCCTTTTCCTTTGCCCTTCTATGCCCTTCTGCCCTTCATTCTCCTCTGCACATCTCCACTTGTCTTAGTCCATCTTTATCTTCTCTGTCCCCCTTTCCCCATTCTTTTTTCTTCTTTGGAATTCTTTTAGGGAAGAATTATGTTGAAGAAGATAGGCTTGTTCAGGTAATACAAACCAGTTTCTTGTCTAAGTGTGTGTCAGAAGTTGACTGGATTTTTTTTATTATTACTATTATTTTACTTCAGAATTGGAGCAATGCCAAAGTTTTTGGATTTTAAGTGGTTTAGTTTTTCAGTGGTGGTAGACAAATTTTTTCTGAGTTTCTTATAATATCAAGGGAACACAAACAGGTTTGACTTCAATTACTGTTATTTCCATTTATTTTTATGCCAGGCAGTGTCTGAGGCATCAGACTTGGTGATCCTGTATAGTGCAGCTCTGGATAGAAACATAATGAAATCATACAGTACAGGAAATAATGGTTTTCTGATTGGCTGTGCATGCATACAGGACTCAGGACTGCATCCACAAGTTTAGTTTGAGTCTGCTTTAGGAATGCAAGGAGGAGAAAGGAGAACAGATAAAGAAGTGTATATTAGAATACATTTAATTCATAATTTTGGCCCAGTGAAACAAAATTTTCAGGGAAATGGAAGCAGAAATAGTAACTAAAAAGTTACATGAAGTCCAGTTCTATTGGTGACTGCTTCACTGCTGTTCCTGAGAGGTAGTTTATGAAAGACTTCTCTGTTCCCTTCTGTTCCCCTTTCTTTCCCCCCATTTCTTTGGGTTTGGGTTTTTTTGGTTTGGGTTTTTTCCCTCACCTGTTGTAGTTTTGGTTAATTGGAAAAGCTGTTGCTGATAGCAAACTGTTAAAAGTAGTGTTTCCATCCTTCTCATCCTCATACTGCTACTTAAACTTGTTCTGGAAGTCCCTTGATATGTAGGCTGTGGTGAGATTTCTTCTTTGGATGAGTTTATAGCAGACTTACTGCAGCCTTAACTATGATGCCTTTTTTTTTTTTTTCCAATACATGGCTAAAATGTAAATAAGCTTTTTCTTTTTGCTTGAGTCCTTGCTTCTCCTAAGTTTTTGTTTGGCATGCCCAAAGGGTCTTGGAGGAAGAAGAACCTCCAAAGGGCAAAAATTTATACATTGTCTCCACTTCAGCAGTGGTGTCTGGTTTGCATTAGTAGAAGCTGGTCAAAGTTATGAGATTATTTTTAATAATGTTATTTTTATAATTATTATTTTTAATAATAAAATAGTAAGTATCTCTGACTGGTTTCGTACACAACATGAGCAGCACTTTGCTGGTTGAGCATCTGTTTCCCTGTTTTTCTAGCTATTAGGGGCCACACTTTTATAACCCAGATAATCCTGAATACAAAAGATAATAAGGGTGCTAAACTCAAAATAGTTGTGTGAGGCTTTCCTTAAAAGAGGAATGAAGACAGTTTCAGGTTTTATGCTTGACCATACATGCCTGCCTATTTTGTGTCTTACAGATAGTGTTGTCTAAAGATAATATTTTCTCTCATATAATTCTCTGGGGAGGAATCACCAGAACAATTAAAAAATGTTAGATTAAGAATGATTATTCACAGTTGTGGGCAAATCCTGAATGCAACACAAGTTTAAACAAATGACGAAAGTATGTGTTGAGATTCTTCTCTCTTCAGTTATAATTAGAAGTGCTGTAGGGAAAAGATTTTAAGGTGGATTTAAATTATCAGTATTTTAAAGCTTTTTAGCACTTCAGTGTGCCATACGATCACAATTAATGTGAATTGTTATTTAGCAGAATTCCCAAATCCCAGGATTGGTTTTTGACAGCTGTCTACATAATGGCCCAGTGCTAGTAATGCTTTCTTGTTATCTTTAACTATACTTTTTTTTTTTTCCTTCTTTTTATGGCCTCTGTGCATTCTTGTTTGTGAGGATTTGGCCTTGCAAAGAGCATACAGAGCCCTGTTTTGAAACAAACATACAAGGCTGACTTTGGAAAGATTCACATCTTTCATGTTGGTAAAAGGCCTCTTTTTGATGTTGGCACTGAAACATAGCCCTAAGGAGTCTAAAAATACAACTTATTTTGCTTATCTAATCTACAGCAGTTGTTTTCGTTCCAACTTTATATATATATATACATATATTTACACTATGTTGAAAGAAACATCTGCAGCTCAAGAAGAGTTGCTAGATGTGACAGAGGATCCCTCCTCACCGAAGTGTCTGTTGCATGCTTTGATGTGTTGATTGAAGCTGCACCGATCCATGTGTTGTGGTTTTTCTTTGGGTTTTGGCGGTTTTGTTTGTTTGGTTTGGTTTTTTTTTGATAAGTAGCAGTGATTTGAGGAAAGTCTGACTGTGCTTCTTCATGGGTGTACAAAAATGACATAGGGAGTAATTCTTTCTGGCAAGTAACTTCTTTTACAGGAACCTAATTTTTTGGACACTTAATTTTTGCTAATGTGTACAGGTTAGTTTTGTTGGTGCTTTTTTTTCCTGTTTTTTTTTAATTTATTTTATTTATTTTTTAAAGCATATAGGCCGACTAAGGTAAGTAAATAAGAAAGGGCTGCTTTGATGGAACTTTAAGATTGGACTGCTATGATTAACGATCTCAAGGCATTCTGGTTTTTGTGATGTGTCTTTCTGTATTTCCTATCACATAATAGAATACTTGGTTTTTACACAGTATATACAGTACTGTTATACAGCAGTCTTGAGCAGACAGCAGTACAACAATTAACCACTTGGTGTCACCTGAATATTTTGAAAAGGATGCCTCTTAGAAAATACAGGAACCTATGGTTTCACTGAAAGATGAATAAGCTGTATTTTAATGTTGCTAGATAAAATCATTAGCAGATCAAGGGAGTGAAAACAGTCAGGTTTGTTTAAACCTACAGAAATTACGTCTGCATGTGCATTTGTGAGAAGGAGAGCAGAGTTACATGTTGAAGTTCCAGAAGGTGAATGTAGGTGGGGTAGGGGGAGAGGGGAGCAGAATAGAAGAAAACCCTGAATGCCCTGTAGAAGTAGTTAATACATCTTCCATTCATTCGGTTCTCATTTCTACACAAATAAGTCTGTGCCTTTAGAAGTTACACAACTCCTTAGTGTCATTTGCAGAATGGTGCTTGGTTGTTAAATGTGGCATCCAGTTAGAAAAACATGGAAGACTTCCTATTCTTGCCTGTCCTGGAGGGTGACTAAATTTGGCTGGAGGCTGACTAAGTCTCAAGTTTGGAGACTGTATAGGTGTGTAATTAGCATACACTGTATATTCCACCTCTGGTTCAGCAGCAGTGTTAGTGCAGAGTCAATCCCAAAACAGGAAGTGTTAGTTATCATTCAGGTCCTTTGCATCAGTAATGTAGATTTGTAGTTTATGGAATCAATCTGGCTCGTCCATATGACTTTGAAGAACAGGCAGAAAAGAACTTGAAGTTCCAGAGATGTGCTCTGAATTATAGAACTTCCACCTCCCTTTCTTTAGTAAGAGTAAGCATCTGAACCCTGGAAAAGCAGAACAATCATTAGAAAATTATGTTTTGTTTGTTTGCATGTTTTAATTGCTGCTGGTGGAATTCCACTGATTTAAGAAAATACTGGAACATGTCAGAACCTATTTCTGCTGGAAATAAATATGTTAAGATAACACCCTCTGAAGGAAAGGCTGAGTTCTGAGAAGTTCTCTTACCTCCTGAGTTTTACTTGAGGGTGATGGGAAAGAATGGAAGAAGTTTTGGTAAAGCTTCCTTGGTTTCAGGGATCTGCCAGGCTTTAAATGGGTATTCCACTAGAGGGTATTGTTTGTTCTTTCACACATGCTATTTTGTGTGATGTCTCACTTTGACACAATTTATGGAGTTAATTTTTAGGTAGAAGAGAGTATTTAAAAGTGTTTAATACAAAGCAATTAAAAGAAAAATATACTGGTAAAACTCTAAATCTCTAATAAATCTCAGGAAAAAGCATTTTAATAACTAACTATAACACATAAATAAGTTTTATTCCAGTTAATCATATAGAATTTATATAGTAAATGGTAGTGAAATAGGTGGAGCAAACATTGTATCTTACTACTATGAATTCACATCTTAAATATTGCATGCAGTAGCAATTTGCAATTCAAGGATAAAACTTGTATAAACTAGTTCAAAAGTCTGTAACTCAGCATCTGTGTCTCAGAACAAATGTATCTGTAGACTGCTGCCCTAGATTTTCGACATTATACTTAAAGTTCAAATGAAGTGTTTTTACTTTAATGTTTTGTTGTAGGGATTTTCTTTATTTAAACATTGCCTTGGTTTGCATATCAAAATTAATTATGTTGCTGTTGGAACAGTCAACAGCCTGGTACAAATTGTAAGATGTTTCAAAGAAACCCCCAGAAATTGCTGGCTTTTTTTAGCAAATAAAGATGATAAGTGGTGATTTAGTGGGTTTGGGTTTTTTTTAGTGATTTTTAGAAAGGCTCAGAATGTAGTATAAGAAGTTTCTTAACAGTAGAATTTAGAAGTCTTAAATATTTATCAGATGACTTACACATAATGGTTTTTATCACAGCCCCCGAGCAAGCATATATAACTTTGCTGTCCCTGAATGCAGCATGGTGGGATAGTAAAGGTGAGTAAACCTCCCAGGATTGTTTATTGCAGGTTTTTGCCCCCTCGAAGACGTTGTCTTAGCTGTATTGTTTGCACTGTTTGTTAGAGAAGTTGTTCTTTCCCCCACGTACACAGCTCTAAGAAAGCTTGTAGAGATTTTCTGTCTAGTTGCTTTTTTCAAAAGAGACCATAGCTCTACTGCTGTGGACCTGCTGTTGGATCACCCAATCTGATATTCTCGTCGATTGTGCAGCGCAAAAGAAGGTTATAGTTTTTACTCCTAAAATGATTCTGAGTCATTTTTCAGTCATTTCTCAGTTATTTGCTGTTCCAGGTTGGGTTTAAATTAATATTCAGGAGTGGGAGTTACTCCTCTGGGTACTTGGACTATTTCTCTGGGCAGTCAGTTTCATGGGAAAGAGAGAGACTCATGTTTCCTTCTCTGACTTTGGTTTTTTCCGAATATGCTATTGTGGATGAATTTAAGTGTGTATATCTGTCACTACTGAGGCCTCTTTCATTTTTTTAAAATTAGGATTACCATTTTTGAGTGTCATGAGAATGGTTTTTAAAAGCTTAAAGGGCAGTTTGAAAACAGTATTAAATCTGTGCTCGGTGTTAACTTTACTGCTGGAAGCTTCTATTCTGAGGCACGCTGAATTTTTCCTGCAGATTCAGTTATTTTTCTAATGCTGCTGCTTATGGACAGGGAACATAAATTTGTAAATTTTGGCCTCTGTAGGAGAGCTTGGAGAAAATAAGTAAGAAAGATACAACAATGTTGGACTATATTTATCTGTGAAATAACTTGACTGCCTTCAGTAGAGTCAGTCACTTCAAAACAGGATGGAATTTAGTGCACTTTTTTCTACTCCCCTGATGATCACAATGAAGTTGGGTTTTGTTTATGCAGTGTACATCAGGCAGAACTTGGCACTTAGCTGATAGTACACTGATCTAAAGTGTTAAATATGCAATGTGAAAGACTACTGCTATGATACGTATGATATATGTAACTGTTGTCTGTGTTAATATTCTGTGTTTAGTGAAGGTGAAACAAAGGGTCATTACAAACTTTGGTTAAAATTATATATATATATATATATAGGATGAGGAAATACTTATGTTCAGTACCAAAGAATGGGGTTTTTTAAAAGTATAAGGCTCTTAGGAAAAAAAACAAACCTTGAACTGTTGACTAAACAGTTTCTTAATCATTTGAAGCAGTGCTGCAGAGGAAAGGGAAGGACACAGCACTGGCATAAGACTGTGAATGCCTTCATTATACCATTATCTTAAGTTCCTTAATAGTTAAGTTCGTCTTGAAATGGGTAATGCAGTATGTTTGTTGAAATCAAGGCTCTTTCATCTCCCGTCCACCCCTTTTTCCACAGCCAACTGTACACCCTACTTGGCTTGAATTTCCCTGAAGAAGAAAAGTTTGGAATTATTGCTTTGGATCTTGTCATGAAAGAAAAAAGAATACCACGCGGATACATAATTACCGGAAATTCACGTTCCATGTTTAACGATGAATAATTCTTCGAAGTGCATGTGTGTATTAAGCATTTCAATATGAAGATTAGTGAAATTGAATGTTAAATTGTTTTGGTTAGTTTGATTAAATTTGGGTTTTAAAAGATAATTTGTTTAAAAGATTTTTATTACCTGTAACATACACTAGTAACTTATATTCAGAGTTAAAATAATTTGCCACAATTCCTTGTATTTTAGGTGTCACACAGAATTTTTACAGCTTCTGTTGTAAGTAATGAATCTTAAGCAAACATTAAAAAAACCAACAAACCAAAACCACAACATCCTGGCAACCTTGCCTTTTCATACATGAACGTACATAATATGAAATGAATACCACACTCAAATTTGTTTCCATAATTTGATGCAAAATTTTATTGGAAGAACATGTCCAATAAAATCTTTGCTTCTGGTATAGCAGTACATCAATGGAGGAGTGATATTTTGAAGGACGTTAGGTACCATCAGGCTACATGAGATTGCTGTAGTCATAACATTGAGGTTCAATACCTTAGTTATTCTTTGAAACAAAGGCAAATATCCTGACACATATAAATTACATGTATTTTTAAGTACAGCTCACTAGGTTGCATTTCCTGTTGTTAGCACCTCTCTGTTGGGACATGTGTGCTTTCATATTCACAGAGGCCTTAACATTTATCCAGGATATCCATTGAAACCAGCACTTGTGCTTGCCTGTGGCAGCCATGTGAACAGCAGCTTGCTCACTTTCTAATCAGGCCATGTTCTTCTTAAAAAGCATTGTTTAGCATTAAACTGAAAATAGTTTTCGATTTTTAAAATCAGATATATGTAATTCACTTTGAGCCATCTTTATTTTTATTGTGACTATTTAGCATTTCTCAGTCAAGTGCTTTATTTATTGAATGACAAAAAAAATAACGGCCTTTTTTTTCCTTTTTAAAAATCTGAAACAAATACTGTAGACCATCCTTATTTTTGGAATTTTGTATATCATTTCAGTTCCTTGTCGAGGAGTGGGCCAAATGGCATAGTTAAAGCGTCTGAGGGCCTCACCTATGCAAGCAATGTTTGTAAGCTGTTGTGTCTGAAAATTGTTTGTCCAAAAGGAGTATTATGTAGACAGAAAACAATGCAATGGAAAGATTCAAAGTTGAATAATTTTTCTGAAAAGCAATCAACTATTGTGGTCCACTACACATTTTGGTTAAGTTTATTTCATCACCATATTAAATTGTCCTTCTTGCTGTTAATTTAGGTGCAGTTATAGCAGTTTCATTTTATTTGCATTTGATATTAGCTAAATAATAATTGTTTTAAATGTTGCAATTTTTAATGTTGAAATAATGTGTTTGACTTCTGTACTTGAATTAACATTTATATTAAATTTATGCTGTTCATATTCAGTGTGTGTAAACGAAAAATAAATTATTATTTTACACGTGGTACCTTCAAGACTCTGCAGGGTTCACTTCGCTTTGTCTAGCAGCAAGCTTTGGCCAGAGGCTCCAGTGCTCCAGTGCTTTGCTGAACAAGAGGAAGTGTATTTAAGTGGCTTCGTGAAGCCTTGAAAAAAGAAAAGTAATTCTTAAAAAGCAAGTTGCTTAATAGCTTCTGTCACATTTAAAAGTTGTTTAACTGTTAGGATTTCCTAAGAAACTCAGTTGGGAGGAAAGAAGAGGGGACTTGTTTCGTCCATGTTTAAACTAAGTGGTTTCTAAGGCAAAAATCAGTGTTTGAGATAGAATAATACAGTATCATGCCGATAAGATATGGGTATGATAATTTAGAAGTATTTGTACCTGTTAGGATGAGAATTCTCGTTTACAGAGTGCTGAAATAAGCTTAATTTTTATTTTTCAAGTATCTTGATCAAGACTCAGTTTTTCGTTTAATTTCTAATGGAAATCTGGGCCAATTCTACCTAGGTAGGATTGGTATTGTTAGCTACATAAGGGAGCTGTGGGACAAGATGCACAGAAGTTGCATAACAATAAAATGAAAGACAGTATAAGAGCTGTGAATAAAAGTTCCCCCAGTGCTCACCGACCAGTACTGTAGAAAGCCATGGGATTGTATTTTTCAAGTGTGTAACATCCTTCTTGATCAGATTTCTAACTGTGCTCCCTTCTTTGAAGTAGTCTGGTGCAAAAAACCCCACCAGTTTTCTACAAACTAGCAGCTCCTGTGATTATTAACAACTAGCCTGGATCTTGGCGATTATTTTCAGTATTCCCAACACATATGACTGTACAAAACCATTATGAAGTGTTTGAGCATAATGAGTACTGGGTTCATGTCAGCCAATTAAAACCCTTAGGCAGAACTTGCCTTTGTTTTGCAGATAAGAGCAAAGGTGTAAGGAATAAGCAGCTGAAGCAGCAGTAGCACTCGGTGTAATTCAGGGTTTTTGAAGTTTATTTAGAACACATCATTAGAAATCTCTAATCAGTGTGCAAAATTGCAAGCATATTTTTCATATTTATAAAAATCTCACTGGAGCTTATTAACCTTTGAAAAATAAACCACCATGTATTTCCTGTATAAAGGCTTTAGCAGAGAGGACATGGTGTTGCATAGTTTTTACATTACTGTTGCATAATTGATAAAAAGTAAATTGGTGTACCATCCTGTTCTGTAAATGGTGTAGAAACTAGGAAGTCCCTCTGAAAGTAGAGGTCGCTAACTTCAGTGAAGCAAAATTTTGTTACTTTGTGCTAAACTCACCGCATTAAAAACTTGCCCTAAATAAGAAAAGGAGGTCCTTATTCTTAGTTATCTTTTTCATCTTGCCTTTTTTTTTTGTTTAATATTACTGCCATGTGATTGGTGATAGATAAGAAAGCCTGTGCTGTGGAGAAAGCATATTAGAGTCAACAGCCTCTATCTTCCAACCCCCCTTTTTTCACAGGGAAAAACATTAGGTGGGCTGGGGGAACTGAGGCTGCTTTTCACCCGGAGTTAGCATCCTAGATAAAAATATGAATAAGATATGAATTAATGGAAATTTCTTTTAAATAGGAAACAACATTAAAGAGCAAGTCGCCTGGGAGATGTTGGGTTAACGCACACTCTTGAGGTAAAAGTAATCCCTGAGAAGTCAATTGTTCCAAGTCTTCAGTGAATTTCTTAACACAGTTGCAGTAACAATGAATGACCAGTTCCACATCTCTTCACATTATTTAGTGTTGGACAACCAGAGGAAGGAAAACAAGTAATGATCCAGCAGTCTTAAGTATAACATTCCCGACATTAGAAAGAGCCCTAATAGGCCTCAAAACAGCCAGGAAAAGGGAAGGTTTAAAGCAGTCATTCAGAGCTCCTCTTTCTACCTGTCATAGTTGTTCACCATGCTAACAAGGAGCCACCACGACTAGAAATCATTCCACCTTGTCTGTGTCTAAAACTGTTCAGTTTAAGAGACAGAGTAAAATGGTTTACCCTGCTCACTACATCACAGGCTGCATCGGTAATAAAATTACACCCTTAACCTTCTCAGGAGACAGAGCCTGTGCTGCCATGAAAGGGCAACTGAAGCCACCAGGATGACACCTGGTATCAGGAATGGCACCAGGCGTGTGGGATTCAGCTAGAGGCAGGCCTTTTCCAAAGATACAGACACTGCAAAACTACCATGAGAAGCATTTAATGCAACCACTGTCAAACCAGGTGGAATTTTTAGGATTCTGCAATGAAAATAGCTGCTCATGGGAATTGAAAAAATCTTAGGTACTGCGTGAAGGTGAAATTTCAAGAAGTATAAGAACACTTAAATATCTTCCAAAAGATCCCACTTCAGGCCTTGAACATTTTTTCTACTGACAGAAGCTGTGGCTGCTATTGACTTAGATTTTCCTGCAGAGGGAAGTATTTGCTAGTGTATGAAAACCAAATCCATGCAAATACATATTGGTCCCTGCAGCAGTAGGGCCCTTCTGTCCCAAATCTGGATGTCTCCCTTGCTCTGCTCTACAGATTAAACAGCAAGGGAGGGGAAGATCAATTTTTCCCATTTCCCAGTACCTTTTCACAGGCAGAACTTAGTATTTGCAACACGTTCCTAGGGAAGACAAAAGTAGTAGGCTGGATTCAGACTGATGAGGAAAGAGACCTTTAACTCTCCCCTACTCTCTTTGGTTTTTTTTCTATGACAACCATCATTGTGTTGTCTGTCAGAATAACATCCATTGGGAAGGTGTATCTGGTTCCAGTGCAGGAAGCTACCATGATCAGTCTTTGAGGAATGAAGTGTGTCTGACTGAGGAGAAACTTCAGCCTCGGAAACTTCAGTAGCAAAGGAGAGCTTGGGTGCATGCAAAAAACCAACAAACCAGGATGCCTACAAGATGACACAGATTTGGAATACCATACAACAAGGTCTAAGTGCCAAATCTAAGTTCTCTGTTCTTGTAGAAAACCGAAGGTCAAATTCTTCATAGAATCCAAGGAGGTGTTTGGGTTTTAATGTATTATTTTTAAACCAGGGGTGGAGGTGTGTCAGAAAATGGTTAACAGCTGGTTTGTAGCACTAGCTTTCTAAGGATGGGTGGTGAGCAGCTTTCACCCATGAAGTCTTAGGGTGAAAGCTGATCACAGGAAGACAGATTAAAGGATTTGTTTTTTTTTCTTCAAACTAGACAAAAATGTAAAAAAGACAACCTCCCATGCCCCCAAAACTCACCTTCACTAACTAAAGCAACAGTCATGAGAGAAAGCTACCTGAACTTCTAACACTACAGCATGTATTTTGATGAAACTTTCACTACATATTGTGACACTTAAACCCATGCAGTTCTCAGCTACCATGAAATCATATTTATTTTATCCATTCATCCTAGTCAAGGAGGTAAGCTATGAAAGTGGTACATTAAGGCCAGAGAAAACAGTCAAATCACCCAGGTTGTCCAGCACTCCAAGCACATCACCCAATTTCATATATGTCCTTGGAGCAAGCCCAGTAACAGCTGATAAAAGCACATCTTCCAGAAAGGCATCGAAGTCCGCAAGGAGCCAAATCTCACAACATAAATTGGATCAGGGTGTCCTAGCTTTAATCAGACACAGTACTTCATTGCAAAAATACTTGATTTCTCCCACATAAAGAAGGTATTTCCTAAGCTCTTAATATCTGCTCTTGCTTTGAGCTTAATATACCAAATTACCTACCAGCTCTGCATACTGGTAATAGCTATCAGCTGTATTTTGCTGCTTTTCCTTCACCACCTTGTGACACTTTTCTTAATATTTGAGTAACTAGTGAATAACTGTGAATAACACTATAGGGAGACACCAGCAAGCTGTGAAGCAGGTGGAGTTCAACTCTATTCAGCTCTGGTGAACTTGCACAAACAGAGCTCACAAGCTGGTCCTGTTCCACAGCTGAACTGGAGAGAGCTGGGTGTTAGCAGAGCTCCACTGGTTTTGATTTATCTGATCTGAGGGAGGGACATGGCCTCCAGTTTACGAGGCCCCAGGGGCTGAGCTGCTGGTCTCAAGTTTCTAGGAGGAGTGGAGCCAGGTGCTCTCACTGGAAAGTTCAGGATAAATGTGGATACAAGGATTCCCAGTGCAGTATGTCTTTCTGCCTGAGAAAGTCTTTCAAGGATCATCTGGACAAATATAGGTAGTATAAAATCTAAGAATTGAAGTATTTTCATCCCAATGTAGAACAGGAATTCTTTAAGAGGGTTAGATGTTGTCATTTGTGTAAACAATTCTCATTTGGGCTCTTCTAATACTAGGAGTAAGGAACATATGATGCATACTGTCCAAGTTAGGGCAGGCATTTAGTGAACTCTCAGACCTAGCTTTTCTGTACAGAGCTAGCTAATGGATTAACTCTACAGTCTTCAGGAAGCTCAGCTTCCAGTTTCCTTCCCCCATATTTCCAAGCATGATAAAATCAAGTAGACATAGCTGCTTTTAGGGTTGGTCAAAAGGTTAGCAGAAGATTCCTGCTGTAGTAGAGTCTGCTGAACTTTCGGTGTCCTACTTTGGACACCGAATTCTTTGCCAGAAAAGTAAATCTTTCTGTATTTGGGCTTGTTAAATCCATTTCAATTGCATGCTATACCAGTATTTCATAATGGAAAGAAGCCACTCTCCTGTATAGATATGATTTCACTTTTTCTAAGCCATTCTTCCTTAAATTTTCAGCAATCCACTGAGATAGGGAGAATACTGTATTATTGGAAGAAAACTGAAAAAAAAATTGTATATTTTGGTGCTAAGCCTTCCACATCACTTCCTCACTCTGTACTAGTTCTACAGCTTGTCTGCTTCAGGAAGAAGTGAATACATGTTGAACTTCCAAGATGCCAAAAAATTCTGGATAGTGATAGCCTTCAGTGCAGAGGACAACCTCAGACACCCCCCAGGGTTTTAAAAGCCTCATTAATTAATACAAGCAAACCAGCAATAATTTAAAAGCCTTTTTTTTCTTTGTCAGAGTAGAAAGATTCCTATTCTATGTATTCACATCCTAGTATACTGTTTGTTAAACAGGAGTCAGGAGAGATGAGAGAGGCATCTGACTAAGGGAAAATGTACATACTAGCAGCCTGAAGAGGAGAACCAACATAACTCAGAGAAACTTCGTGTCATATCTTGTTAAAAACTTTGTGATGGAAACATTTTTAAAATCCCACTTTAAATGAAATTTACTTATACTCTTGGCAGTTCAGCGGTTCATTAAAAAAAAAAAAAGGCAATTTAATTGCATGGGAGGGAGTTGCAGAGAATATGAGAAAAGTAGGGATAAAGATCTGAGTACCAGTAGGCATTTTTAATTGCATTACATGGACAACTGTTTCATAACTGTTGAAAACTTGTTGGATTATTAGGATTCATAATGCTTGGATAAGCAGATGTTTGACTATAAATGAGAATATCCTACCGAAACAATCTAAGTCAGTGTAGATAAGACTCAGATATATTACTACTGAAATTGAACTATGATCAGCTTTTTCACTGTCTTGCATGTTTGCTCTTTTTGGCCTAATTTCCATGATGGTTCAGCAGGCTGTATCTCACACCGTACTGCCTTTCTCATCAGCTTTCTCTAAATTCTCACTTCATTGCTGCTTCATTATTTCGTGGGCCTTGCTTGGCATTTCTCCCCCCTCAGATGTTTTTCTGTGTCGTAGATATATTGGATATCTTGGTTTGGAAGGGACCTTTCAAACATCATGTAGTCCACCCTACCCCACACTGAGCAGGGACTTCTTCAACTAGATGAGGTTGCTCAGTGCCCCATCCAGCCTGACCTTGGTCATCAATTATTCTTCCACAATAGGCTTCGGTCTACTACTGTATTTAAGTGAAAACTATTTCTTTGTCAGCTCACATTGTTTTTTCTTTAAAAAGAAATCCCAAACCTAGCACAGTCTTCAACCAAATCTATTTTGATTCTTTTACTTAAACCAGTGCTGACTTCTCTTAGTTACACTGTTTTGTATCAAAATATTCTCTTGTGTTTCCAGACTATTTCCAAATTGACTATGTCCATCTTTAAGGGTGCTTTTGAGATAAGGTGCCAGAATATCCCTTTGAATATAAATTCAGCATCACTAGCACGTGGGCTCCTGCCAGCTCAGCTGCATCTGTCACTGGTTATGTTTTCTCATATCCTTAGCAAAGCCTGCAACAGAGTGCTGTTGGAAGCTTACATTACAAAATTCTGGTAGGTATCAAATGTAATCTCGGTTCTTTTCATCGTGAGTAATCTTTTACAGATGTGGTTTTACAAAGGGGGAATTTGATGAATCTACCACTTCTCTAATTTTTTGGCAAGAAGATACCTACTCAGTGGAAAAATGGTCCCATGTGATCATTGCATGTATTTTACAGTAATATATGTTATAAACAGGTATTGTGGTAGTAAAGTGTCTTCGTAGAATTATTTTGAGTGTGCAAACACCATTGACTAAGTACCAAATGAACTTTCAACATTCATTATCTTATCAGTTCTGGGAGATGCAGGGAGTGGAGGATGTATAAAATAAACTCAGGCCGAGGCAGCCAAAATCTCTACTGAAAATGGAGTATTGCAAGAAGTTAGAAGCAAAGTACAGAGGAAGTATATGAAAGTTCACGGTTCAGTTGGTCTCCAGGTGGCAGAAGTATATGGGATAAAGATCCCCAAAGTGAAGAACAGTTTTCTAAAGTGAGATTTTGAGCAGAAAGATGCAGACTGTGCACGGCCAGTTCACTGCTAACACTCCCAGGCTGCATTCTCTAACCCAGGATACTCCCAAATTTCCACAATGTCCATCTTAACTACTCTCATCAAAAAGCACTCTCTGCACAACAGGAATCCCTTCTCCAGAGAACTAATTTTATGAAGGACTGTCAATCATGGCAGAATTTGTAATGGCAAGAAATGGCTATTTAGTTTTAGTATTGTAAACTCCTTTCATGTATAATCACTCTGTAAGTGGTAGTCATTAAAGTTTTTCAAAAGTAGATGCAGAGTTATGACAGTAGGGCAAGATCTCTTGGTTATGGAAGACAGGAAGTGTAATAGTGATCTCCCTTCACTGCAGATTTCCCTTCCATCCTGCAGCGCTTCATCTGCCTGAGCTGTCCCCACCACATTGTCAGTGCCTCTGCCAGTCTCTTCCTGAGCCTGGGGGAGAGCAGCAGCACTCTCTTATCTTCTTGCTGTTTCACATACTTTCCTGTGTGATGTCCAATTAGTCAGAGCTGGATTTTTGTTTTTAGTGTACAAATTGGGAAGTCAATACATATGTGTTTTTTTTCCTCTATTTTTCATTCATTTTTAGTTTCCAATCTTTTTGGGTATGCCTGATGCTCCCCCATGTTCAAAGGCATTACGTTAGGCTACCCAGACCTGGTTAAACACAGTCCTTGATGCACCACAGAGTTCAGAGAAAGGAAGAGAGAGGTTTCAAATATCTGACTGCAGGAAAGGCAGGGTATTGAGGAGTTGGGATAATTCCAGATCCCCTGCTGAATAAGATTAACAGAGGACCCAAAAAGCCCTTGCCAGTCCTCAAGGTAGATCAGCCTCTCTAATTGTTCTGCTAAGTTAGCAGTGGAGAGGAAAAAGGGCTGTAAACAAGTAACATTTAAAGCAAACACCAACCCAAACCAGAAGCAAGTATTTGGTACATGTATTTGCCAACACACATTTCTAAAGTCCTGACCTGTATGAGAAAATAAATGCATTATTAGGGCTAAAAAGTGTCCTCAACCTGGAAATGCTCGAGCTGCCAATGAGAAAAATTTACAGTTCCAGGGCAGACAGTAAAATGATGTTTTGGCTTGAAAATATGAAAGTATTACCTCTGAGGAGAAATGACCTAAAACAAAGACGTTCATATAGAGTTCAGAAAAATGTCTAAGGGATTGTGATTCTAGAGGGACAAGTGTTGGAGAAAAGATTGTGGAAGCTAAACATGAATATTTGGCTAAGCAATAATTTAATAAGGGATAAAGAGGTAAATCTACAACTATTTAATTCACAGAATATTAATGTTATTGGTGAAGCAGACCTTATTTTTTTCTTAAAAAAAAAAAGTTTATTTTCCAGGAGATAAACATCACAATTTTGGAAAGCAAAATGAAGACACTGATTTTTTACATATACCACTGAAACATTAAAGCCAGTTCTTAACCAAGTTCTGTCTGAACCAAATATTAAAAGTCTTGAGCAGTTAAACTATAACATGGACAAAAAGAAAAGCAGAGGCTTGCTTGTGACTTCTATGTTAGGTTCTTCTAGAAATTTATGTTAGGTTTTTTTGGAACTAGAAGTTTCACACCACATGCTGACTTGTGCTGGAAAGGCACGTTACACTTCAGCTGGGAAAAATGTGAGTGCAAGCCTGACAAGGGAAAAGCCCATCTTCTACTTTTTTCAACCAGCACAGCTTTCAAAACCTTGTTACCATTAAACTGAATTTCTGATATGACTCCACTATCCCTATCAAACTAAATCCTGATGGAAATCAAGGGAAAAAAGTCAGTAGCTCAAGTTAAACTTTGAAGGGAGCCGAGCCCAGTAATAGCATTAAAAGCAGCAGTTATGTGAGATATGAAACATGGTATCATAATTCATCTTTGTACGTGCAAGGTACCAGACCGAGTGCCATGTGTAACATCATTATGAGTACCAGCCAATGATGACAAGATGGCAAATGGTAATTTAAATGACAGAAACAATGAAGGCTCTGATTATTAAATTAACTTGCAGCTTTATGAAATGAAAGATAGTCTGATTTTTCTAATGCTGCTTACTTTTATCTCCAACTTTGCAATACCTGATACTAAGTGAAGAAACAGATTCTCATGAGACTATGAGCTTATTTAATATTTGGGTTTTTTTTTTTTTACAAAGTACTTATTCATACTATCATAATCAAAGACACTCACTGTGATAAATTTTCAGAATAGATTTTCACTGAACAAAGCCTCTGTTCAGCGACTAATTCATCAGTTTTTACAACTGAATGTCTGTCACAGAAGGACAACAAGATCAGTCTCAAGTTTGCCTTGGCTTTGTTTATATGTGATGGACCAGAGCCTGCATTCAGTAGAACACCTCCAGAGCCAAAACTCAGTATCAAATGTTTAAAATGACAGCTGATTTTGAAAGATGTGCACTCTTAATAAACCTCAGACGTGCTTATATTTCCTTACCCTGAAATATCCAGGCAGAGGGGAAAAAGCGGGGCTTGGCTGAACTTTTTTTTTTCTGCTGTTGAAGACAAGTTTAGTGGAGAAAGCTGAGGGACAGGACAGTGCCAGCAATATCCTAACCTATGCAGTTGAAACCCAGGGCATGGAGAAGGGTGCTGCTCTCCCAAGAGGGGACTGGGGGTGCTGCTATTGCCGGGTCTCCAAGGCAGCCAAGGGCAGTTCCACAGAAATACCTGCCTTAGTGGGAACCTCAGGGGCAAAAAAGGGCTGTAAATGTGCAAAAATTCCCAGCCACACAGTGAATTTCAGCATGCTTTAAAGGTATGGATTTGGCTAACTTCCAGTTTTAAAAGAAATTAAAACTGCCTTTCAAGGCACTAAGGCAGCTAGATCCTATCAGTTCTCACTACATTTTGAATAACTCCCTTGCTTCTCTCCAGCAGGAACAACTTGTTCCACTGCTGTTATTTTGAACCATGGTCTCAACACACAGGCACAGAAAATGAGTTTTTAAAAGATTAATATAAAAAGTAATAATTCTAACACTATGGCTAAGAGATTCTTCTGACCGAAAAAAGAAAAAAAGCCATTCTAATTATCAGACTTTACTGGCCCAGACAGATGAACTATAATTTTGCAGTAGCCTGGGATGTGAAAAACCAGGCATGTGAAGGTGCCGCAGGGCACCTTTGTGCTCAGAGTGCCAGCTTGTGCCAGTCAGAAGGAAGCAACTCCCAAGGGGCAGTCCTGCAGCATCAGCATTGTCTCCTGCATCTCTTCCCTCTCAGATTTTATCAGGAATACTTGCACAAGCCAGAAGGATTTGATTGATACATTTTAGCACAGATAGTGCAAACTCAAGCTTTACATGTAGATAATCTTGGCAAGTCCTAGCTCAGTGGCCTTAATAATTTACCTCCCCTCCTACATTTTTAGTCTACTGTTAATGGATTACCAAAGACCTATCCAAGCTGTTGTACTCTGAGGGACAAAGCCTGTCCCTGCTTCTTTTTCTTTCCCCAATTCTCAGTCCAGTGTTCTCAGGCTTGAAGTATGTCTAGTTGTGGAAGAAGACAGCCACTACCATAGCAGAGAGCAGTCATAAGATGCAAGAGTCAAGGAAAAAGGAGTAAGGCTGCTTTCTGTGGCAGTGTCCATTATGTGATACTTCTCTACTTCCTCCCAAGTCCCCCCTAACTCATTAAGGGAATTGGAAAAGATCCTCCCAACCTGATGGATTGTCACCCAGTAGTGACAGGCATGTTTACTGGTGGAAGCATCCTACATCCTAATATGGAGGCATTTCTCTGGTATCACCCTTGCATGGTCTCAGATCATTTATGCAACTAAAACGGACTAAAAAATGGGTCCAAAATAGGAGGCAAGACAGAGACTTGTTCTGTCTCAGGGAAGAATTTCATTGAATTACATTGCTTTCCCCATAGGCAACACATGTTTCTGACTGATTCAACCTTCTTTCAGCAGAATAAGAGTGTAAAAGAAGTGCAGCAACAAAATTGCTAGCATTGACTTCAGTGAGCTGGTATTTCAGTGCTGAAATTTTATTACTGGCATTGGATTAGAAATATGGTCTTTGGTAGGTTTCTTTTCCCCCCAAAAAAGGAAAGAGACTGTTTTAAACTTCTTCCCTCCTTACTTCATGAAAAAAAAAAAGTTTTAGGAGAGACCTACTGGAGAGTATTTTAAAATACAGTATTATTTTTTTCATTAGTCACCATGAGTTCAGAACTAAGTAGTAAAACAATGAGTAAAACTTTAAACAGTACTCAGCTTCAGCAGCTGTAATTTGTCAGATGTTGGCTACATTAAATTAAGTCACAGCCTTTTGATCTACTGCGGGAACATCATCAAGCCAGTGTATACAAGAATGCTAAGTCAAATTTACACTTAGAATGCCAACAAGAGGATGGCAGAGCTCAGTCATTCCGAATCACCCAGTTATCACTCCAAAGTACTTATTTACTGTCAAGTGTCATGCTTAGGGGCACGGAGGCACTAACATACACAGCCCAGTAGTGTGTGACTGAGGAAAATGTGGTTCGTGCAAAATGGGATTCAGCATATGGGGAAGAGGATTATGTGTAAACTGGAAGACAAACTGTCCTGCTGAGTAGCTGCAGCATGCTGGCTGCACACACAGCACAGGATTTTCTGGGGACCAGCTCTGCAGAAAAGCACAGGCAGGCAGACAGGTCAGTGGTGATGAATGCTAGCTATGAATGGGCTTAGGTAAGAATTGGCCAACAGGTCAAGGGAAGTGTTTTTCCCCTGCTACATATCACTCGAAGCTGCACCTGGAACAGTGTCTGGCTGTGTTTCCCCCAGCACAGGGGAGAGGGAGCTCAGTGGAGAGTTACTGTGACAGCTGAGTGCAGGAGCACACAAGGCACGAAGAGCTGCAGGAGGAGCTGGATGGGAACTAGGAACTAGGATGGAGAGGTCTGGACAGAAGACAGACAATTCCTCCTCAAAGATGCACTGTAAAAACACAAGAATAAATGGTCATCGGAAGGAGCAAGGGAAATTCTAATTAACTTTTCTTTCCCCTCCATCCAAATGAAGATGGTTTAGCACTGCAAAAAAATGCCTGAAGAGTATGTCTAATCCATCCTTGCAGATACTCAAGACTGCCCTGGACAAGATCCCAAGTGCCTGATTTGACTTAGATGTTGAAGCAAGGGTTGGACTAGAGACCTCCCCATCCGACTTGAATGAGGACACAAAACTAGAAAGCATGCAGGATAAGCCAAATGAAGTCCATTGGTTGCCTGGATGGAAGATGACAAAGGCTGGCCATGCCCAATATCATCAGCATTTCCAGAAGGTAACTGAGTTGGGAAAGAACACATTTGTGAGAGCAGGAAGACTGGAGATTGAAGGATATCCTTGCATCCTTCTCTCCCATGAAGCCATGAACCAGAGGCATGAGAAACTATCAGGCATCCCCTTGCCCCTGTTCAGGCATACCTCCTGAGATTGCTTCTGAAGGACAAAGGATGTTCAGCATAGCAGAAGTCCTGGAAATGTATGTGGGACAAGTCTGCTTCTTACTGGGCTGTGGGAAGAGAAGCCTTTAAAGATTGTCTCATGTCACATCTCAACTGCATGCAGTTTCCTTTCTGTCCTCCATCTTCAAAAACCTCTGTAAACTCTGTATGAATTTCATAAATAGAATATTTTTGTTTGCTTTAACCTTAGTCTGTCTTGAATTAAAATGAGTCTCACAACGTTTAAAATCAAGACACCATACAAAATCACAACCGTGTGTTCCTCCTAATGTATCCAAAAAAGTATGAATTGCATCTCTACTTAGCTGCTCCACAGGGTGAGTTGGTAACATGGTAGTGCTGGTGTTTGTGTGGAAGACTGCATGGAATTTTCCAGTGAAGGACATAATGTAGAAAGCTGCAAGGGTTTCCTTGCAGTAGGCTGACATGGCAGCAAGCAGTGCACATCAACCCTGAAGGTCTGGAGACCTGCACCATTTTTTGTAATAACTTGTTATAGCTTGGTGACAACTTGGGGTGAGGAGAAATCAGCTCATGTTTTTCATTTTACTATGCACAGCACATATATCAGCTTTTCAGAGCAGTACATTTTTGAGAGCGAGCCTGTGAGGTCACTTTTGAGTCACATCACAATATTAATTGCATTTTATTACACTATAATTTGAGGCAAAGTATTGTTCAAGTCTTCATTTAGAGGGCATGACTCAAATCCAGTTTCTTTTTTCACAAGGTGTATCAATAATATTTGTCTGAGATGACCAAAAAAAGAAGGAAAACTTTGAAATGCTTAATGATTTAAAAAAAGATTTAAACAGAACAACAGCAGAGCCACAAGCTAGAATTAAACAAGTTAGAATAATTTTTCTTTGGTCCTTCTTACATCTCCTGAAACCATGCCTGGCCAGCATCCCAGTATGATCTGAGAGATGCTAAGAAAAGACTCAATCTAACATATATAATTGTGTCTTTTAGATACATAGTTAAGTATTGTGTAGATCATTATTGGTTTGCACCTCAAAGAAAATTTCAGTCTCTTACTGTGGAGATAAAATGAGACAGTTAAAACATATTGGACTTGATTTAGCAGTGTCAGGGAGCTGCCACAGTAGATTTCTCTTTTTAGGAAGACCAGAAAACCTCTAAAGATGCTCACAGAGGAAGCGCGTTCCCTCCATGACCCAAGTCACCTTCCTCTTAGAAGACAACCACCACTGCTCCAGTTACTGTGATAAGCATTTATCTCAAAGCTTAGCTCTTCTGAGTTAGGACTTTCTCACATTTTGCAACCAAGGTTTACTCCTGGCCAATTTTACTCCTGTGCTCTTCCTGAGACCACTCAGCAAGTAACATAGCTGTTTATTCACTCAAATTCACAGGAAGTAATCTTGCCCCTTCCTCTGTACTAAAAGAAAGAAGTACCCATTCTGTTTTCTAATACATTCATCACTGATTCAAACCCCAACACCACCTGCTTTCATCAATTTGTTGAAACTTTTTGTCATGGGGTTTACTTTGAGCTCTGACTGCTGGAGCTAAAAAAAAAAAGCCCCTTTCTAACCAATTAAGTAATGTTTTCCTACTGACACTAGTTACAAAGGAAACTTGTAAATATGGTTCAGAGGAACTCTGACGTCTCAAAAATCAGAAGACGAATAATAAATTTTTATCAAGCATGCTGTATATTAGTGCGATTTGAGGTGTCAGGAGTTTGTAATATTGCAGTAAGTGCATTATTTGAGGGTTAGTGCAAGCGTCAATGTTCTCTTTCAGGTGGTTATTAAAAAGTTATAAATTGCATGAATTTGATGAACACAGGACTCGCTGGGTATTTTTCATTCATTTAGTTTTCCTCCTACCTTTCTAAGACCGTCTCTATTTGCCTTTACAAGTTGTCTGATCAGAGCTATCTGTCAAATGCAGTAGCAGGGTCACACGAACACAGAGCATTCCCAGGCTTGACCTGCCTTGGTCAACAAGGGCACTGCTTCAGACTTACCAAGTCCATGACTACCTTCAGTCTGTTTCCAGGGAGGAGCTGTTGGCCACCACCAGGCCTGCTTAAGCAATGCTGTCCATCTCATCTCAAGCAGTGGCTCCCACTTTCTTAGGGAAAACCTCGAGAGGAGACTGAGGGTAGTGGTGTATCAGGTTAGCTGTTCTTCAGTGCAAACAGCTTCCTGTCATTCTCCTCCTTCATGACTTCCTCAGTTTCCCTGCTCTACAACTGGATGTGCTCCTGTCTTTGTACAGTCAGACAGCCCTCAGGATCTGGAGTATACTGCTGCTCCAAAGCTGTCACCTGTGGCTCATAGCTTGTTCGTGGTGGGCCCAGGAAAACTGACAAGCTATCCTGGATAATTGCTGAGGCACCTTTGTTTCTGGAGACCTGCTATCAATCTCATTTATTGGTGCAGCGCTGCACTGTAGTGCTGTAAAAAGCAATAAAAGGAAAACTACTTGGATGGAGTTACCTGAAATATGTTTTTCAGCTTGTATTTCTGTTCACTGCACAAATGTATCACAGAGGCAGCAGTAGCAATTTCATGCCATCACTGTCCCATTTGCACTAGGCGCCCTCAATATAATGTCCCCTTCCCCTGTTTCCCCATCCACATCTATTTCAAGTTTCGCTTCATAGCAGAATTTTTAGTAATGCTTTGCAAAACCCTATGACAAATGCAAAAGCAGAATCCTTACCAATTTCACCAACATTCCATATTATCAAATGAGAGGGGCTGATGATACCTCAAGTGGACAAATTTTAGCTGTAGTTACATTGCATGACTCACTCAGCACTTGTATTAAAATCCCAGATTCTTCTCCTGTGCATGCAAGTGTTCCCTCCTCCCCACCCATGACTGCCAGCATAAACCACAGCAAGACACAAACACCTGCAATTTTTATCTTACTTCATGTTATATAATGCCTCCTGAGCCACACAGTTACTTGTGCTTATGTAAGGCCTGGTGGAATACGCAAAGTAGAAACCTAAGTACAGGGATGCCTCCACAGACTTGATGTCCTGTGAAATTTGCTGCAGCTACACCATCCTTTTGCAGTGCAGACATCAAAAGGATTGCAATATGCTGGAGACCTGCTAGGAAGAAACACTGCTTGCATGTAAGCAAAGCTGGGACAACAGAGGACAGAACAGCTCTGGTTAAAGTAGGTGGCAGAGAAAGCAGGAGTCACGCTGGAGCAGGACATTCATGGCCATCCTCATGGATCCAGATACTCAGCATCTCTTGGGATCAGGGGCATGGTGAGCGTGACATAATTCAAATGAGTATTTATAGTTAATTAGTAAAGCAGATGAAATGGAATGAGAATTAGAAGATCCCAAATAATCCTCTTTGCAAATAACTTTTTTTAAGATGTAAAACTTGTATATGATTTCTCACATTCAGAATTAAAGACAGTTATTTCTGACAAAGTTTTATTGGTACACTCAAAATGAACTTAGTCATGATGAATTTTTTTGTACTAAAAAGATATAAAAGTGCAAATCCAGGGGAATTCTTCAGCTTCTTAGTATTAGTGGCCAACTATGAATTCAAATAAGTTAAAACTGAGTTAAGGGTCACTCTTTTAGGAAAAAGATGTGTCTATTTTTCAGTAGCACAAAAACTGTTATAACTGTCCTGGCTAGTGCAGCTGTCATTTGAGATGAAAAAAACTATTATCTCAACAGTCATCTTCAAGGAAAGAAAGGCTGCACATGGAAACAACTAAAAGACCTTAGCTTTAAAAATATATATTTATTGAAGTTTGTTAAATTCTGTTAAACTTATAGTGATTATAATATATCTGTCACTAAGACAGAGCTTAAATGGCAAGGTTAACATTAATTCCCATTTTGACACTGGCCACCATCTGCTATAAAACAGAAAGATACTGTCTAGTGGGAGTCCAACCTGCAGCAAAACCTCTTATTTAGGGTTTGTATTTTCTCACACGTTGCTCAGTAGCAGTGAGGCTGAGGTGAGGCCATAGAGAGACACAAAATACTGAAGCTTGCTCATCCACAGTTCATCTTGTGACATTGTCAGAAATATCAGTAAGTGATATTAATTTTCAAGTTTTCCTTCGAGAAAACAAAATCAACACACTTTCTTGGTGTCTGATTGGTCTTTTAGGGTTTTAAAATTGTGTTTACTGAGCAGTGAGTTACAAATTAAGCTTAGCTTAGTTTGCAGAGGTGAGTCATACAGACTTCCAGGAACCAGCCAAATTCAGCATTTGACTGTGTTCTTTGCTTCTCTTGGGCTCTGGAGGAAAGTGATGGTGACCAAAAAAATAATAAAATAGAAGTCTTCATAGAAGAGTGGCAGAGCTGAGGACCCCATGTTTTGTCCTTTTCTCTGCCTATTCCATGCCATCAGTTTGAACAGCTGCATAAATAAATGCTTTACACACACATTCACACAAGCTCTTTTATTGAGAAGCAGAAAAGTCTTAAATGAAAACCTAAACACTCGGGTTTGAGGGAAGGGGTGTGATGTTACTGAAAACTTCCTCTGTCAGACTAGGTTTCTGCCACAGCAGGTCTTTGTTATTAAAAGTTCCATACAGAACCTGAATGCAAAGCATTTACCATCAACCCTTTGATAAAAGCATTATGAAATTGTTCAAAACCACTGACTTTCTTCCTTGCTTGTAAAGAAACTTCACATTCACCAACAAATTAACTTCCCACTTTGTAAGACTTGTGTTTAGTTATGGCCAGATAAATTTCACTTATAAACTGAAAGAAATGCCCAAACAGTGCCACCTTTAATCATAAAAACTGCTGTGCAGAAGCTAATGAAGAAAGCCAGACATTGACCTACTATAAATGAGTCCCCTGGTCCAAAACACAATCCATCACAAAGTTGAGCCTCAGTTTGACAGACCATTTCCAAATAAAGCAGAAGAGACATGTGAACATACCTTGCTATAAACATTTCCCTCTCCAGCATTTCCCAGAAACTGTAATTCAAACAGGGACCAGATCTAGCAGACCAGATTCAGGCAAAACAAAATTTGCATTTAAATCAGCAAGAGCTACTGGTGACTAGCATGCAGCATGTACTTATTAGCATCCTAACAGAAATGTGTATTTTAAAGCAGATGGTAGAAGCTGAAAGAAAATTGAATCACAAAATAAGATCATTAACATAAGTGCTTCCTCTTCTAATCAGCTACCACTGTGTTACTATCAACTAGGGTGTTGGGGAATATAATTCATTTCCTCATCTCCGAATGTAAATATGTGAATTGTTTCACTCCCTGTTTCCCCCCTCACCCCCATACCCACTTCGCACAGGCACTTTCTTTCCCCTCAGTGTTTCCCCCAGTTTGACAAAAAATTAGAGTGGACCATTTTCTTGTCTTCTCTCCTTCCCATCAGTAGAGTTCTCTGCATCTACTGAAAAAACCTCTAGATTTTGACAGAAGGGGGTATTCTGGGACAACATTTCACACTTATTTCTCCACATAGCTGCTTCCCACACCAGAGCACAACCTTTTAGGTGCAAGCATAGTAGCTTGGGAAAACAGCTTGAAAAGTACAATCATGAAACAAAAAAACCAGAGCATAGTCATTCTATCTCTCTCAGTTACATTAATATTTCTCAGTTCACATAGCAAGTAAACTACCAGTACTTTGGGCTTAAACCACTCAGCTACAAACAAGCTGTTTTTCTCCCCTTCCCCATCACCTTCCTCAACAAAATTTCTGCAACCAGAATTTAACCACAGCCGTGACCATATCGGGAACCAGAATACTGGTTAAAATGCTCTTCACTGGCAATGGCTGTGAGAACTGACTTGCTGGTATGAGATACAGATAGGAACTAGAGCACCAGTAAAACCCAGTCATTACAAGAATCGAGGATGCTTAAAATATACTACAGGGATCATCAAAGCTTCCTCAAAAAAAAGTCATAGAAAAATGGTATTCCCTTACCTGACAGAGCTTTCAAAGGCACTCATCCATCGAAAATACATCCACAGGAAATACACTTCTATGACTTCTTTTCCTTGAGGAACACAACAGCTCAGTTTAGCATCCTGCCTACCCTTTTACTCAGCTGTGAGGTGTTAGACCTACCGGATCCTTACCCAAGCCCCAGCTGACAGCAATGGGTAATCTGTCCTGTAGGACCCTCAGGGAAGTAAAATTTCTTTGGTGCTGAGGACCTGGCGTGGTGCTTTTTTATTCTTGGAAAAGTAGCACACTCCTGAGATTATCACAAAGTTCCTGAAAGGGCTTCGTGCAAGAGGGCTGCTGGGCCAGAGCTGCATGAACACCAGGGGCATAATTTCATTTTGAGCATACCTGAGCCAAAACACTGTAGAACTGTTACAGACATTACTTTAAATTTCTAGGCAAGGCAATCACTGATTTTGCTCATTTCCAGTGTAATTCACAGTGGCTACCATAGGATTTTGATCTGCAGTAATTTAAATAGACAGCAACAGGGCATGGAATTTTAGCTCCAAGCTAACATCAGGTGCTGCAAATATTGCAGCAACCTAGAAATAAGATTCCAGATAAAAATTGTCACTGTATTGTCACTTTTCTGCTCTTTCTAGGTTGAAGGAGGCCAAAAGATTAAGCATACAATGTTGCAGGTGCAGGGCTGAGTTGCAAAATCATTACCACCTTGCCCTACATCAAGTTATCACTAATTATTCATACACAAAAGAAATCGCTACCATTTTACATAGAAATATCCATGTACTTGCTCTCCCACATATAAAGGAACAAAACTTCTACCTATTATTTTCCCAGCTGGAAGCTAATCTGCGCTAAATTTTGCTGCAGTGCTGAAGATTTCTGAAAAGCTTTACAGATAATTGAGTTGCAGCTTCAATACATAAGATCCCTCAGTAAGCAAAAGAGTATCATCCTCTGTTTGTCATAAGCCTTTTTAAAGCAGGAGGAAGATCAAGAAAAGAACAGATGAACCTGTTGAGAGGTTCTGACAGCATTACTTCTCCCAGAAGTGTTACTAACTACCCTACAATTTTCCACGGTTATTTCAAGGCCTTAAGCATTAGGCAAGAGTGGTGTCATGCTATAAATGCAAGTAAAATTGAGTACTTCCATTCCCACTGCAAGCCTGTTTCTGTGGAGCTGTTGGTTTCTCCATGCAGCTGTTTCCAATGACACCTGATCTTCAAGGTGGGCTAACAGGCTTTCAGTGTTGCGGGACCTACAAGGCAGCTGCCCACTTAATAAGAACCTGCACTAATTGCTTGGGCAAGCTCTCATCAGGCTCAGTATGGATATAAAGTGAGTCGAGAATGGATTTAGGTTTCTTCTGGGGCTTTTTAGCACAGTTTTGAGCCTTTTGTCCCACTGAAGTACTGATTCAACAGAACAGAATAACACGTTTGCAGCATAATTGTACGATCTGCTTTTCTGTTTTGTTTTCAAGTTCACCTGAGCTTCTGAACTAGTATCTTTTCCATTCTTTTTTTCCTGTTAGCTCAAGTGACTGTTTCATGGCACAGTGATTTGGAAAATGCTCATTTTATAAAGGCTAGTGTTTCAGTCATCTTTCAGCCCCCAGAGATAATTATAACACCAAATGTTATAAGCTAAGGCTGCTCACATACAGATGGCAAAAACTGTTGGTGCAGCAGGAAAGGAATGGTAAGTATTTAATCCTACCCACTGCTCTGAATCCTGTGCATGTGCAGGGGCAAGAAAACACATCAAAACCTTCTTCTTGCACAAGACTAGCTGTGAGCTTCTTGTTGAAGAAAGTTCAGCAAATATCCTTCCAACTGCCTTGCAGAGAGATATAAGGCTAAAACAGTCCAGTCTCACCTTTAATCTCTCTCAATGCCTTCTGACAAGGGATCTCTGCTTTTAGAACTGCAGTTTGAAGCTTTCTCTAAGACTGGAAAGGTGACAGAATGATCTTGTGCTCTGTGAGGAGAGCAGCTACCTCCCCAGGACAGATGTTGCAGTTCACTGCCTGGGACTTTCGCTGTGCTCGCCTTTGCCAGCACTAGATGACCTCTAAGAGTGCTGTCTCTGGAAGGCTATAGCTCTGGAAACCAAACATCCAACCGACAAAAATCACCTTAAAAATCTACCTCCTGCTTTTAATAAAGTAATACAAAGGATGGAACAGAATGGAACATCTGCTGATCAAAACTGATTGGAGGCATGATTAACTGGTTTTAAAATCAGAAATGGCAGGTTCATTTTTGGCTAAACCGAGAAAGTAAAACAGTTGGCTCTCTCCTCCCAAACAATTATGATTGTAAGTTCGACATGATATTCCATTTCTAAATGTTTTGCTTCCCCAACGTCCTAAGCTGACACAATAAAAATAACTTACACTGCACAGGAAATATGAACTGGACACAGCCTGAATCCTGTGCAGCTCAGGTCAGAAGTCTTTACTTTCCCGAGCACCTTACTCCAACTGTATTTACCTGAAGTACCACTGCAGTTCAGTCTTTGGGGTAAGGCACTAAGGAGAAATGAAGCATCTAAAACTGGGTAACAGATTTGTTGCATTGTACATTTTCCTAGTGAATTGCTTTATACTGATGTATTACTACTTTCACTTTTCTGAGCTTATGAAGTGTGACTGCCATTTAGCAGCACCTTGTTGTCCCAAAGAGACAGGCTGATAGAGGAATTTGTTGCAGTAAGATGGCAGTCTGTGAAAAAATTGTCCTTGTTCATTTTCATGGGACATTTCAGATAGGGACCACTCAGGGGCATTTTTTGTCACACAGGGATACTTGGAGTTGAGATTGGTCTGAAAACCTTCCTGCATTGTACAATGTCACTGCACACATCATTGCCATTATTATAATTCCTGCAGTTATTAGATTATTCTTCCCATGAAATATAGAGCTGTGAACTACACGTGTGTTCCCAGTGCAGCCATGGCTACTGCTCTTCTCCCTTCTGCTGCAAAGCAAGCTGTGTGTACTGCAGGCTGCCACCTCCTTTCTGATGAAAATGTTATCAAGACAAAACAAATTAATAAAAACCTTTCTTCTGGTAAGGCAGAGCCAACAAGGCTGTCAAGAGCATGGTGGAAAATTATAGTAATAGGATAATGGAAAAATTACAGTTTGTGGAGAATGAAGTCTATTACTTCTACATTTAACAGCCCTGTGGAGAATAAAAACAGCTTTTCTGCAGAAAGATTTGATTTAGTGCCAAAAATTTGAATTTACACCTTAAAATAAACTGCTAAGGGAGAGTGAAAAATAACCTTTCTTCTTGAAATCCTGTAGCAGAATTAGCTCAAATTAGTACATTTTAGCCCAGAGGTATGGGTTGGGGAAAGAGTGACTTTTAACTGTGGATTTTGGTCCAAGTTAATGGAAAAGATGGAGAGTTATTTAGGAAGGATAGCTGTTCTAGGTAATTTGTTTGGAAATTTTAAAATACTGACAAAAAAACCCCATAAACTTCTGCTCACATGGGAAGAATTTCACTTTCTTCAAACAGATAAATGAAATGTGATTATTCTGTACAAGAACTTTTTGAGAAATTCTGAAAGGGTGCTTCTTATTTTGCATGTATTAAGGCTGTTCTTTTAAGTTATATTTCTGAAAAATAAAGATGAAACAATGCGTCAGTTTCTTAATGCCTGAACTAGTCTTATAGATTTTGATGCTTAGCCCTGAGATACTTAAAACACCATCAATACATTTGCATTTGATTTCTTTCCAATAGAGACTCATATTTATGTTTTTAATATTGACAACAATGCTGAGAGTGTATATTTCTTCACAGTACAACTAAAAGTAGCAATTAGAATTACACAGGTTGCCTTTGCATTCAGCCCATTTGCTTTAGTTTGAAGAAAAGTCTGTAAAAGAAGTAGCTGCAGACACAGGAATTAAAATCAAGCTGTTAAGATGTATCAACATCTGTGTTTCCAAACAAATACAAATCTGTAAAGAAGTACCATCCAAGTCTGATGAGGACTGAGCAGGTAAGTGGATCTGTAGTCTTTGAATAAGGAAAAACAAGATCTTTTGCTGTGCAGGTCGTGCCTACCAGTATTCATACAGAGAGTTTATCTTCCTGGTATTTTTTTACAGAGGAACATATTTACTTGATACGAGGTCTTAATCCACTGGGATACAGGAAAACTGAGAAATCTATAAATGCAAAATTCAGAAATAAATTAATTCTGGAAAAGTTCTGTGACTGCAAGCTGTTCGCCAGTTTTGCCATGAATGCTCCCAGCTCTCCCCACCCTGCTCAGGGAAGCAGACTGAGAAACATCTTCAGGATGTGTCCAGGACTGTCACATCTCTGCTGGTGGCTGCAGGAGTTTTGATAGCTCTACACTGTGTTTGAAAGGTCTTCCAGGACAAGAGGAAAGATCCCAGCTGCCCCATGCAGCCAGACTGTGAGCATTTGTTGGCTGCTGCAGTCTGCTGAGGTGCACGTGTCAAAGCACCTCAGGAGAACAGGTCTGAGGAAGAGCCAAGGCTGCACTTTGGTACAGTCACTTATGGGAGATATCTGAAAGCTGTTTGTGATTGACCAGCAAGATTTACTTCTGCGATGGTTTCTTACGTTCAGTTGAAATGAAAATCTTGGAGAGGCCATGAGTGGCACTGAGTATAAACAGAGGTTAGTCGTAGAGTGTTGTGCGTCTTCACTGAAAGAAGCCAGTTTTGAACAATATTCCTGTTTTCTTTTTTACAACAGGGCTCCTGTTTTCTTGCCATGAATTGATCACACATCCACATCAGATATCAAAAATCAGTAAGTCTAATGCTGGTGAACAGAGTGGCTCAAGAATGGATCCTGGATTTTCAAAAGATGCTTCACGTCCTGACACCTGACTTGACACCCAGCACAAAGCCTCCTCAGCACTTCAGAAAATGTACTGCCTGATATAAATGTGCAACAGCCAAACATCTTTATTGCTATATGTTGGTTACAATTAGAAAATCTTTGGCAGTTGCTATCACTTTATTATGTGTATAGCTACAAAATCTAATCTTTTGGCAAGAAACTAATATGACTAATTACATTTTGTGATCTGTATTTCCCCCGAGGTCTCAGTATTTTGTGCTTCCTTCCCAAATTGTAACATAAAGCAACTTCTGCTAGTTATGTAATTTGTTATTAATTTAAATAACACGCAAGCTATATTTTGGTTTCTCCAGGGGACAAAGCATCACCATCTTCTTTGATATAGTGGAAAAACCCAAAATTTAGAAAATTTAAATTTTAAATCATGTGTTTATAGAAAATTAGCATCAGTGCACAAGTTAGACTAGTTTTCGCAAGTTTGGTGAAAATGTTTCTGATGTAAAGTTTTAATTGTGTTTGTGTGGTAAGGTTTTGGTAGCCGAGGGGGGCGGGCTACAGGGATAACTTCTGTGAGAAGCTGCCAGAAGCTTCCCCCATGTCCAATGAAGCCAATGCCAGATGGCTCCATGACAGACCCACCTCTGGCCAAGGTGAAGCCCATCAGTGATGATGGTGGCACATCTGAGACAAGGTACTTAATAAAGGGAAAAAACCACCAAAATATTGATGAGGGAAACATTGGGATTGACCCCAAATGCATTTTTGTCTCTTTTTAGTTTGCCTTAGGAGCCCAAAATCTATTCCACAAGCCAGAGCTCTGCCAAAAAATTGCAGCTCTGTGCCTTACACCACAGTGCCCACTGTCACCCCTTGTCTTGGGCTGCACTCTCTCACTGTATGTTCGCAGCTAAAATTACACAGAAGTGTTTGCTGGAATCCAGAGGGGTCTAATATCTCCTCTGAAAAACCTGCTGATGATTTTAAGATAACAAAAAGCTTTGGCAGCTCAGCTGTTATTAATGGAAGAGGCTCCCTGATGTGCAAGGAAGCAGTTGCTTCCTTGAGTGACTCAGCTGAGGCAAATTCACCTCAACAGCAGCCCTGACCCCAAAACTTCAGCGACCAGAGAAATTGCTTGTGGGTTTTGGCTAACTGCTAGAACTGCCTAACTGAGCTAAAACACAAGTTACTAAAGTCAGATGAGAGGAAGTCTTCAACAGAGGTTGCCTTTGGTGAATATCTCCATCCACAACTTACAAAATCTGAAAAGTTTTGGCTGTTGTCTGTCTTCTTAATGTGTGGTGTCTATTTGTTCAGGTTCATTGTTGGGGGAGACCTAAGGACCATCTAGTGTTGAGCATCCCTCTGTAAGGAAAGGTTTGATTTCTTTCAAAGTACCACGGTCTTGAAATGAGCTACTGATACACGGGGGATACCATTAAGCCTTGTAACACCATGAATATTTATATTCAAATATCTGAAAGTTACTTATTTGGAGTATATATTATATGAATTAATGTTCCATTTTCAAAGATTTGCTGCTTTGGCCATGTGTATAGTTGTGTCTGTGATCACATAGTGCTTATAGTCATGATCGCGTATTGTGTTCATTGCCATAAAATTACTGTATCTTTAGCATGGTAAGTGCATCGAACTCTTGTGTTTGTAGCACTTTGAAGATTATTTACAATTTATTCATTCCAGAACTGGGAGAAGAAAATACAGAGGAAGCATATATTTGTTTCCTGTAGCCTCCCAGAATTTAATATATTTGAAAAGCAAAGAGTATCTTGCAGCCTGAGGGAAGGCTGGCTCCTCTCAGGTCTAGATCCCTGTTGATCATTTTTGTAGAGCACTGGATTGCCTTTTCAGGGGTACTGTAAGTTCTTAGGATTCTGTTGCGGAAAATCTAACAGTGCTACTATTTTTAAAAGGTACTATACAAATAATATAAATACTATATAAATATGAAAATGTAGTGTTATCATTCATCATCCTGCAACCATTTAATTCATACTGCCAAGTCAAATGACTTTTGCACGTATTACCTTCCTGCTAAGCTCCATAAGAGGTCCTATGAAAATGCATTTAATTCTGACAAACCAAACAATCTGTTGCCAAGAAACACAGAGAGCTCTTTTAATAAGCCTTTTTCTATCTTTATGCAATTTAGACAAGAATGGCTTAAATATTTGATTGAAATAGGTAATTAATAAACAGTTCTGTTGAAAAGCGGTCTCTGTCTTTGGTAAAAGGGTTTAATTTCAAGCATTTTTTGAATCCACAGAAGTTAACTCTCAACAAATTTCTTGTCTTATAGAAAGCCTTTTGTACCACATTCTGTAAGAAAGCAAAGGGCTTTAGAGTCTTAGTCCAAGGTATAGGCAAAGCCCAAGCCCCTTTGTTTGCCTCCTGCTAGGTGTAAATAATTTTCATCAATATAACAACAGGTCTTATGTGAGCAGTAATCATAAACCAAACTAAAATGTGGATCTACAGTGCTCTAATGGTTCCCTGGTAACTGCTTGAGTATGCTCTTCTACCCAGCAGTGTGTGCAAGGCATGCAGCCTACTCCTTTTTCTCTTCTGAATCTCAAATTTCTGCAGGGTAGGAATGGGTGAATTCATATAGTCATTCATATAGTCGCTCTTGCCAGTCATAAACAGTTGTATGGGGAGTTCATGTTCTTTGCCCTTAAGGTTATATCACTGCCTGTCATTTAGTTTGTCTGAGCCCTTCCAGTTAACGGATTCGCAACATGAAACCAGTGAGAGGGTTAACTCTTGTGGATGCATGAGTGGATGGATGGCTGGGTGGATGGATTCTGTGGCACTGGGTTGGAGGAAGGGACTGCATGGTCACTCACATGTTTTACTTTAATTGTGACGGAAAATGTGTAACAAAATGCCATAGTTTTCATTGCAGCTCAGACATACTAGGGTATTTTGCCTTATACTAAATAAATACACTAAATAATATGGATTAAATATATATACAGTTTAAAAATACTAATGTTTAAATAAGTATAAATATATTATTTAAGTAAAACCCAACTTCATTAAATACACTAAATACTAAGGTTTTGTGTCAATCACAGCTGGACCCATGAATCTGAGGACAGCTTGTCTCCTGCTTTCACACTTTTTCTGCTGGAATTTCTTTTTTTCTCTTTTAAGTGTGTCTATTTTGGTGTTTCATCAGAGGAAGAGGTGGTAAGTCAATTCTCTTATAACAGCTGATTTAATAGATCTTACTTTGAAAGTTCTTATACGCTAAACTGATCATTCAAAAAGCTGTGTCAGAAACTTGCAGTGCTCCTGGATAAACTCAGATTCAGATGCCAGTCATGTGAAAAATTAGTATGTACTATTAGTATGTACTAATACATACTATTAGTATGTATCCTATAAAGGACAGTTGAACTGGTATTTATAATGACAGTATCTGCAAATGAACTTTTTCAAACCATTTCTTCCATGATTCTTCCAACATTTCTGTGAAAAAGGATTATCAACAAAAATAATCATGTTTTTGGTACCTACAGTGCAAAGCATGCCATTATCGTAGAATCATAGAATGGCTTGGATTGGGAGGGACCTTAAAGATCACCTAGTTCCAATGCCCTTACCATGGACAGGGATCCCTTCCGCTAGACCAGGTTGCTCAGAGCCCCATCCAACCTAGCCTTGAATACTTCTCTGGACAATCTGTTCCAGTGCTTCACCACCCTCACAGTAAAGAATATATTCCTAACTTCTAATCTAAACCTACTTTCTTTCAGTTTGAAGCCTATTTCCCTTGTTCTGTCCCTACGTGCCCTTGTAAACATTTTCTTTCCTTCTTTCATGTAGCCTCCCTTCAGGTACTGAAAGGCCGCAATTAAGTCACCCCAAAGCCTTCTCTTTTGCAGGCTGAACAAATTCAATTCTCTTAGCCTTTTCTTGTAGGAGAGGTGCTTCATCCCTCTAGTCAACTTGGTGGCCCTCCTCTGGACTCATTCCAACAGGTCAATGCCCTTCCTGTGTTGGGGAACCCAGAGCCGGACACAGCACTTCAGGTGGGGTCTCACCAGAACTGAGTATGTTTTTTGTAAGAACATAGTAACTTCTTGAAATGTTCCCTTAAAACATTTAGAATTCCTATACAAAGTTTGAATCTTTCTTTGTACTAGACATGGCATTCAATTATTTTAATTCTTCAAAATCTGTACTGGTTCTAGAACAAGTATTCCAAAAAAGCCAGTGGTGTAACTGCAGAGTGAACTCAGGAACAAACTTAAGACAACATAGATTTTATGTAATATTCTCTTCGTAAAATATCTTACCCTCTAGGGTTATGTATTGGGCCTGGCTGAGATGGAGTTAATTTTTCTACAGCAGCCCTCACAGAGCTGTGCTTTGCATTGGTAGCTATAAAAGGTGTTGATAACACCTGATGGCACAGCATCAGCACTATCTCTCAACATTCCTTCCCCCCACAAAGGGGCTTGGGGTAAGCAAGATCCAAGAGGGGTCACAAGTAGGCCAGCTGACCCAAACTAACCAAAGGAATATTCCATACCTTATGACATCAGCTCAGATATAAAAGCTAAGGAAAGGCAGAGGATGGGGGAGCATTCCTTGTTTACAACACTTGCCTTTCAGAGCAACCATCATGTAAGCTGAAGCCCTGCTTCCTGGGCAATGGCTGAACATCACTTGCTGATGGGAAATAGATAATAAACCTTTTTTTAACTTTTGTTTGTGCATGTGCAAACTTTCACTTTTGATTTGGTAAACTGCCTTATCTCAACCTACAAGTTGTTTTCCATCTTATTTTCTCTTCCCTCTCCACCTGGGAAGGGGAGCGGGCACCTGGTGTTCAGCCAAGGTCAACCCACCGCAGGTCGCCTTAGGCTTTTGTTGCTGTTAATAAGTGCTGTGGTCTCAGGCACTAGATGGCAAAGTTAGGTAAACTGTGCTCATACTATCAGGTCAAAATAAAGGATTTAAAAATAATCTGCAATTAGTCGGGGAAAAAAACAAACAAGCAAAAAAACCCAACAGCAAATGTCCTCAGTATCCCTGGGATGCAGAAAAGTGCTTGGACGTCCTAGTGGCAGCCCTTCCTTCTCCACAGCCTCTCTAAAAGGTTAAAAGTGTGTTAGCTGTGCACCCCTTTACTCCAAAGGCACAGTACTCCAGCAGAGCTTCTGTGCAGAAAAGCAGCCATCAAGTAACTCTCAGTGGTGGTTTTCAGCCTGTCTCCTGTGGAGTTTACAGTCCTTCTTAGTAGCAGCCAGGGAAAGCACTGTTGTGATGGAGCAAAAGAGGTTATTTAGTGAAATAATCTTAATGCACTAATTGTATTTCCATTGCAAATTACTGCTGGACTTCATTTTTCCTGCTGCCTCAGAGGTTTTGAAAGTCAGGAGCCAGAATGGAAAGGACTCTTCATTGCATCAGTCCTAGTTGTGCCATTGCCCTGTCTCCCTTTCCTCTCCTCTTGCTGGTATCCCACTGCCTCTAGCACTGTCTGTTAGTGAATAACAGGACATAAAAACTCAGTGTGGACTTATCAGCCATGGAAAACTTGGAGAAAAATTGCACTTTGGTCAGTAACTCTTCCTTGCCCTGTTGCTTCTGGACAGAATCCAGCCTTCACATCAGGTGTTTTTGAGGGAAGGCAAGTGTGTGTGAATTGCAGAGATGGAGAAGAAGGAGAAAACATGATTCTGCCAAATCGGGTTTTTGGAAGGGATGGTTGCTGCTAGAATTAGTTGAGTGGTTTGAAATTCTTAGTGGTGTCTATGGCAGACGAGTTAGGGACTTCAGTGCAGGTATGGGGGTGAGTTGAGCAGCAAATTACACCTATCTAATATTATCACAAGGCTTTGCAGTCTATACCAAAGATACAAGCACCAGAAATTTGGATGATGTATCTGTATTTGTGCATATATCTATAGATACATGATAAACCTCTCAATATCTCCAATCATTATTGAGAGCAGTGATGAGATCTTTTGTCAGAGGCCTTGGGCAAAACCCATGGAAAACATCCTAATTAAGTGTTGGTCCCATAGTAAGAAGCCCTCAGAAAAGCACACCAGATGTTGCTCTGAGCACTGCTCTTTGGCCAGGACATAGGCAGTGAAGCAATATCAAGCACAAGACTGGAACATCCCAGAAACCATTTTGTAAATCATGTGATCCTGATATTCTGGCAGTTGCAGTTCTATTTCATCTGGATGTGGCTCGCTGCTGTCAAAAGCTTAACACATCTTGAGCTTTCAATGGATTTCTTGGAAACATCCTTAGGACTTTTTTATCATTTTAGCACCATGCTTTTTTTCTTCCTGTTTTTGGACCTCCTTGAGATATACCTTGAGGTATGGCCAGGCCTGGTATTATGTTTCTGCTGGAGATATGGGGACAGGAGAGATTCCTGAGGACCAGTTATTCGATAGCATATAAATGTGAAAGATGTTGCTATTTCTTTCTACGTCTGGAGTTCAGTGCTGTAGTGTCTTTCATGAGGGGTCTGTTATCTGCCTTGGCAGTGCACTGAGCAGAGAGAAACCCTCTAGAAGAATACTCTAGAGGCAGTTTCTTACTCAAAATTTCTCCTGCGGGACTTTCCACAGCTGGAAAGTTTTCTCTGGTGCATGACAATAATTGCTCTGATTATAGAACAAAACAGAGTGGGAAAAAAAATGGGAAGAAATTCTTGCCCCGTTTCCCACACTGAGCATTAACTGTACTGTCTGGCCTTGAACCAAGGGCCAAGAAATAACACGTTACCATGTAACATGTTCAGCTGGGGAAAGTGCTCTGACATTTAAAAGAGATGTTTTAAAATCATCTCATACAAAATTCTGTAGTGGAGCAGCATGAGCTGGGCTCCTCCCCAGGGGAAGGCAAGCTGGGATATGAGGGCAGTCAGGAAGGGGCAGGCAGGGCCAGGCATTGCTGCCATAGCAGTGTGGTCCCATGGCACCAGAGGCAGCCAAAGCCCCGACAAATCCCTTCCAAACTCCTGTACTAGATTTTTAAGCATCCAGATAGATCCCCAGGCTACATTTTTAGTACTCTGCTATTACATCTTTTGTTGGGCTTCACATGGTGGTAATCGATAAATGTACTGTCTGTCAGTAAAAATCCTCAGCCAGAAATTGCCTGCCACTGGGATCTGTAATGCGTTTCTCCACCAGGAGAAACACAAGGGTATCGTAAGCATTGTATTTTCCTCTTCTCACACCTGACTTCACGTTGTTTTTAACTGGGAAGATTGATTTCAGCAGCAGGCTCTCAGTGCGGTTCATGTTAGAAAGCTTATTCTTGATGTAAAATACACAAAAGAAACTCTAGCAACAATTGCTACTGTCAGTGTTGCTATTTATGACATTAATCAAAAGTTAATGTAATTAAGCTGCTTCTAGAAAGACGAGTGATCAGCCAGTTTTTGCTGTCTGCTTGTTTGGTTTTTTTTTCTTAGGGGAGTGAAGTGTCAATATTTATGAAATGTTTCAAAGGGGTGGCTTTTGTTCTGGCTTGTCTGACTTTTCCCAAGATTGCATTAGGGATAGCTAATGTCACTGGTTTGTCTGCACTGATCATTCTGAGGTACTTAATTTGGTCTGTGGTTGACCTGTCCTATGTTTATTGTAAGTTTTTTTAAGTGACTGCTTTTATGATGTGGGACTGATGTTTGTTTCCTTTTTGGGAGTCGTTACTGTAGACTGTTAATTGTGGTAATTCTAATCACTTAACTGTTACAGGGAGAAATACATACATACATATAGACATACATGGTTTAGTAATTGTCTAAAAATGTAGCAAAGGACATTAAGGGGCAAGATTCTGGATATAAGCACTTAATAAAAAATATTAGTTTAATCAATGCAGTATTGTAATTAGCAGTTGAATGGTCTTGTTGTTTACCAATACATGGTATTGATTCTTACTTAGAAAAACTTTTTTCAATAAAAAAATCATTATGTAAGAATTAGCAGTATTAAGATAAATATCTTTGAAGCAATCAAAAACGTACTGTGATTATTTTGTAATTCTGAAGAAAGTTACCATTACCTATGAAGTATATATGGCCTCCAAAGGCTCTCTCTCTTTTGAAAATCGTACATGCATGTTCAGATATTATTGGTGATACTACGATGTCAGCATAAGTCATTTTACTGCCCTTGCTGCATTTCTTTCCCATGTTAGATCAAGAGGATCTCTCAGGAGCTAAGATACTCAAGATATTGCATCTGCTGTATTAGGGTCACTACAGGCTTCTATTGGAGGTACAAGCATGCAAGGAGGGTCTACTTCCATGGCTCATCTAGGGTAGGGTTTGCTCCAGCTATGGGTGAAGTTAAGGAAAGGCTGAATTAAATCTCTGTGATTCCTCTTTTGCCCAGAATTATTTTACAAATGAGCTTGACTCTCTGACTCCTCCATGGAAATGAAAGACTAGAAAAAGGTTTCAGGTTAATCTTTAAAATAAAATAATTCTTCTCCTGGATAAACTGTCACGTTTTATTAAAATACCCTGAATTCTCACTTAAAAAACTAACAGTCAAAGACAAATACCAGAATCCACTGATCATATAAGGAAAAATAAACTTCTGGACATGTAAATTAATCTATTATATTTGAAAAGATGTTCTAGGGAGAATGGAATAACTTGAAATCATATGGCCTTATTTAATGGTGTAACCATTGCACCACTTTTTTTCGAATTTCAATTACATTGCTTCTTTAGTCCAGATATCTTACATATTGTTGCAAAACTAAATTGCTAACAGGGCCATTCCCTGTGCAGTGATTGAAAGGAGGATGTTACTGCTGCTCATTCTTACCATAGGATGCAGATCATAGGAAATGATTTGAAGAAGCAGATCCTTTGAAACATCCTTGTACCTTCTCTGAGGAGTATGGTTATCTTGGGTTTGCAAGGGCTAGGCTTCAGCATTCCTTTATTTATGTGTACAAGTCAGAGATGCTAGTCCACAGATCTGAAATGGTGTATGGCTCCTGGAGAGCTCAAATGAAGGTCCTAATCTTGGGTATGTATGTCAGTCCTCTCATGGGCATCAGGGACCAAGCTGGCAGAGTGGCTGGGTATCCAAATGTTTATGTGTGTGAGATGGCAAGCCAGCAGGCTGGGGAATGATACAGATAAGTTGTTCCAACACATTTCAAACTGGTGGTGGAGCAGGGAGATGTTAGTCATCTTTTGCCAGGAAATGTCAGAACCAGAAACCTCCTCAGCTCTTGGCATAGACAGAGGTGTAAAAATGCCCAGTCTCTTCTCTAGAGTTCTCCAACCAATTATGAATAATTCACACCAGATCAGGAGGGGAGCAGAATTTTGTTCTCAAATACCAAAATTTCAGAAAACTCTGAGAGGAAAAAACCTGAGTATAAATCTCAAGCATGGACTGAGCTCTTCATAAAGCATATTTCACTCCCAAGTCACAAAGCTGAAAGATTTATTTCTCTACCCAAAACACCACTTGCTGCTGCCATAGAAAAATTGATGACTTCTGCAACAGACTCTGGGGAAGCTGATGGACATCGTTCATTGCTTCCTTCGTAGGTACTGCTACGAAGTAGCAGGGGCTGTGCACATTCTTCACATCCACACAGATCCCATGAAGCACATAAGAATAGAGGGCACAGAGTTCAGAAGGAAAAAATAATGTCAGCAGAACCATTTTAGCTAACAGTACAGTAAAAGTCAGTTAGCAAAAGTCGTTCCTTTGTAAAGCCTCAGAATAAAGATGACTTTCATGTTTTTGAGATGTTTTTTGGCAACTTTTTTTAAAAAAGTATTTAGTATTTACAAGAACTAGTCTTAATTTTTATTTGGCTGAAAAGAATTGGTAATATTTGCAGGTAAAAAACAAGATATTTGAAGTAACATAAGGGAGATAACAAACTGATCCAGGGAGGCGTTACTTCTATTGAGGCAAATCTTACCATCTTTACAACACCACCACTCAGCCCTGAAAGTTCTTAGAATTACTTTTTCTTTCTCTGATAAAGCTGGGCTTACTGAAATTTTTCATTTTTTCACAGCAAATGAGCTCTGTGATTATAAGGGTGGTGGTTTTCACGCTGCACTGAGCATATACTGCTCTGCCTGCTGAGGATTTGACCTTAAACCATTTCACACTTGCCAAAGTTGGAGAAGCGGCAGGGAGAAATGTCAGGAGTTTTACTTACTGTGATTCTGAATTTTTCATCTCTCTTTTTAGAATTGTCTCTTCAGAAGGTAAGTATTATGATTCACTGTGCCAGACTGTGTTTGCTCCTTCATAGCTGTAAGATCGATAGGGGAATTTTATCCCATGATTCATTAACAGAAACAGTTTAAAATTGAGATTTGTGGGAAATCCGTTGGGACCAAATAGGAAAACATGTGCACATACAGAAACAACATAATCTTAAACATTGTCTGCCTTCTTGGTCTTTACAGAATTTACGAGTCTGTGTACTTGACAAAAATGGGAAGATGTCATTTGGATTAGCTATTTTCACAGTTTGTACTGCATGTATATTTGCATGGTACTGGCAATAGAGCTAACTGTTTACATCTGACAGTTCTGAAGAATTCCTAAAAGACACGCTGAATAGCAAAAAACCCCTATTTGTCAGAAAAGGTTGGTGGTATTTTGGTTTTAACCTTCCCTCTGCTAGATATGCAAATACATGTGCTATGTGGTTTTTTTTATTTGCACTCATAAATTCTTATGCATTACATTTTTTCCTCTGTCATAGAGGATGCCTATTTTTGCTGCTACATCTTATTCTCATTTAGAAGTATGGTATTTTGAAAATCTCATTTTAGAAGGTTAATGCAGGTACCAGAATAGCACAGACAGATACTTTTTCCTCGTATTTTACTGGACATGGAAATACTTTCAAGGACAGACCTTGTTCAACTGCAAGGACTTTCATTCAACAAGTGAAAATGGACTCCCTCGCCCAAGCCATCTACCACTTTTTATTTTCTCACCATCTCTACCTGCTACCCACCTCTGGTATAGCTGCACCATGTACCTACATGTTTTCTTATGTATTTTTGTTTGCTTGTTTTTGGTGTTTGTTTTTGTTTGGTTGGGGTTTTTGTTTGTGTTTTGTTTGTTTGTTTGTTGTTTTTTTTTGGGAGGGAGAGAGGAGGAGAAAGGATAGGTAGTGAAGTGGGGTGGGTTTTTTGTTTGGTTTTTTTTTCCCCTCCTCCTTTAATTGCTGACTACATTCCAAGTTGGTTGTTACAAAAATTTGCTTTAATCTGACCCAGATTCAATGTCATGGATAGTGCAATGAATATCTTTAAGAGACCACACTACAAAATGAAGTGGTCAACAAGTACTCCACCAAGGGAAAAACTCCCAGGAGTCCCTGCAGCAGCTTCCCAGGGAATATTGGATATGAGATGTAGCTTCAGGGAAAAACATGCAAACACTTGAAAGAACAAAGGTCCTATAGAAAGCTGAGTAAAGTGCTATGCACTGCATGTTGCTACACCACCTACAAGTGCTCTCACAAGGAAAGACAACAGAATCTCAACCAGTGTGAGCAAAGAGTCCGTCGTTGTGGAAAATATCACTGAGAGGGTTACAAATTGTGCACTGAATATGAGAGGTACAAAAATAACAGAGGATTGGGATGTTTTGATTATATTTTAACTATTATTGAATAGAAAATACTACATAACAAAAAAAGATTACGTTATTTAGAAAAACAATTCTTTGGTAATTGAGCAGTGACTTGCCTCACAGCAAGAGTCATTTCACCTGTGAAGTCTCAGAGAGACTAACATACAAAAGATGCAGTCAAGAAACACTGTAAGCTGAAGCCTAAGTATGAAGGAGGAAAAAAGTGTTATTTCTGATTATATAGGAAATATATTCCCTATTAACAATTGAAAAACTCTTTCAAATGAAGGATTAGATTATTCAGTCATGTGCAAGAATAAATTACCCACCAGCACCACACATTTTCTGAAATTAACTGTGAAGCTGTCAGCAGGCAAAGTAAAATTGCTTTGAATATTAAGATATTATTTATAAGACGCTATCTGTATGCTAAAATAACTACATAAACTAATATGGTCCTTTGCCTCCAGGAACCAGTATCAGCATCAGGCAAGACATGATGCCGAGCACATTTGCCCTCAATTGGCCTTACCTGAAACAGTGGTGGTAGACCTGAGGACAGATAGCTAGACAGAAATCAGTTGAGTGCATAAACAGAACTGCTGCTCAGCCTCCACTCTTTTGATCAAAGTCTGGAAAGACCTTTGTTAATGTTGTGCCAAGTAGAGAACAGTCTGTATTCATGCATCTTGCATAGTACATGAGAAAATTGGAGCATAGAATTGAAGAAAATTCACATACCTGAAAAAGTAGCATGTGCCTGTTAGACTGATGTCTGAAGACTTCTGACAGACCTACCAAGTATTTGGAGTGTGAGGATGTTTTGTTTCCTTGGTTACTTGGCGGTTTTGTTTGTTTATTTTCGATTTTTTCTTTCCAAATATCATAAGTTAGGTGCCCTAACAGGGAGCTCAGCATTCAAGAGACCTGTCTGATCTTGGGCGGATATGATACTGCCATGAGATCCTTTCCAACTAGACAGAGTTGCCTTGACAGTTTTGTTCCTAAATGCAATGACTGTTTTCAGTGAGTTCCAGGATCTGTTTTCCATGTCAAAAGGTTCATCAAGTTTTAGGAAATATGAAGCATTAATTTGGAGAAGATCCTTCAATGTAAGTCCACTGTGCAACTGCGCAAGGTCGGGAAGCTGTGGCTGATCACAGAATCATAGCGTACACCAAGTTGAAAGGGACCCACAAGGATCATTGAGTCCAAAGCTTAGTCCTGCACAGGACCATCCCCAGGAGTCACACCATGTGCCTGGGAGTATCATCCAAATGCCTCTTGAACTCTGTCAGGCTTGGTGCTATGACCACTTCCCTGGGGAGCCCGTTCCAGTGCCCAACCACCCTGTGGGTGAAGAACCTTTTTTTGATACCCAACCTAAACGCCCCCTAACGCAGCTTCAAGCCATTCTCTCAGGTCTTGTCACTGGTCACCAGAGAGAAGAGGTGCAACCTAGATGGGCAAACTGGTCATAAAAGGAAATCAGGTTCAACAAGCAGGACTTCCCTTTCTGCTGGCTGTGACCGATGACTGCATTTTCTTTCAAGTGTTCTTCAAGACTTCCCAGAATAATCTCCTTTATAACTTTACCAGGCACTGAAGTGAGACTGACAGGCTTGTAGTTTCCAGAGTCCTTCTTCTTGCCCTTCTTGAAAATCAGAACAACATTTGACAGCCTCCAGTCAGCTGGGACCTCTCCCAGCTCTTTGATGATTCTGGGATGAATCCCATCAAGCCCCGGAAATTTGTAGGGATCCAAATGGAGCAGCAGATGTCAACAGGAACTGGGACATTTGATGGGTGACTAGATCAGCAGTGCCCAAAGCTATCTCATATGAGAAGGGCAACCACTTGTTCCTGTTTGACCCATGGGTCTTAGGAGTTTTTTGGACAAAGTGATTTAGGGTTTTTACAGTCTAAAAGATGTAAGGAGTGGATGTAACCATATAAACAATGATGATTCTAATACAAATGATTATCATAAACCTTCACTGTTTTATTAGATTAACATTTCTATGGAAGGAAGGGAAGCAAAAAGCTTCTTTTAGAGAAATAATATACTGGGAAGAGAGGGACAAGTATGGTCAGCACATGCAGGGTCAGAGAAGGACATAAGCAGGGTCTATATGTTGGTAGTAAATGTTCTGTGGAAAGAATTAAACCACCTAGACTAGGTTAAAGGTGGATTCTTGACACTGAAGAGAGGACTTGGAGGCACGCAGGTAAGGAGTAGGATTTCATCCACAGAGATAAAATCTAGTGTGGTAGATGAAAGAAAGCCAGTGAAAGGATTTGAAGAGGCATTTGAAGTTTTTAAGACAGCTGAAAATGTATTTTGTTTGATTTAGGCAAATAGGTTTAAACAAGGACAATCTCAAATAAATCCTTCTTAAAAAAAAAAAAGTCAGCTGTTTTTTCAGAATAGTCTCATCCTCCTTTGGTTGGAGCAAAAGGTATTGTATGACTTTTGCCAATGAGAAGCTCTCCTTGTATTTTTCCTCCTACATTCCAGATTAAGAAAAGCCTTTGAAAGTATATCATCCCAGTTGCATTATATATTTTATTTTTGACACGTTCAAAGACATTCCAATAAAATAGGAAGCTGGCTGGTGGTAGCTAATTGCATCATAATTTTATTCATAACCACAATGTTGATACCATAATTCTATTTTTTAACTACAGTGTATAATAAAATTTCAATGTAAATGGCCTCATTTGCTCTACTAAATTATACATTAAAGTTGAATGTTAAAAGCTTTAAAGATTTTTTTGCATTTATTTTCCTGTCTAAACTGAAGAGTTGACTTAGAATATTTTTCAATTTATTTTCCTGCGGACAAGAGTCCTGATTAAATGCTAGAACACCAGACAATTCCACACATGCCTGTGATAAATTAGGCTCACTCTGAATTACCAGTTTTCCTTTTATTTCCTCCATAGAGCTTGTACAGTTTGTGTTCCCCTACTTAGCAAGTTGCAGATAAGATAGTAATTTATGCTTTCCACTTCACTTTTAATTTTAATTTATGATATTGTAGTTGATAACTATAAATCAAAATGTCCATCTGATATATATCAATTAAGGACAGAAAAATGTAAAGCACACACAAACCATTCAAGAATAATGATTCCACTTTTATACTGCTACACTTTTTAAAACTTGATTTTTGCAGTGAAGGAGGGCTGCTCAACCCTGGAGCAGAGCACAGTGCTTGGAGCTACCAGCAGTATTACTTGTCTCTTTCTAGTGTTTACTGCAACAGGCAAGAAACCATTGGAACAGATCACTGAGCTAAAGCCTACACTGTAAGAGACCTGGAAGTGCTTTTGGGGTCAGGGTCCATGTTGCAACCACACACCAGGGCACGGCCCAGACCTGTCTCATCCTTACCACACTCAGTATCCAGAGAGAAAAGCTGGACATTTGGGCCAGATGGATGCAGTGGCCAGATTATCAGTCTTGAGGACCTGAATGAGGAATGTGTGTTGTGGCAATGTGCTCTCCCATACCTTCTGAACCCTTTCCCCAGGGTAGGTGTGATGATGCACACCACGCAGCAGGGAGTTCCTCTCTCCAGGAAGACCCCTGTTTTAGTCCTGAGTGGCGACAGCTCAGTCATTCACCTTCCTGCCTGATAAAATCCACACTGGAAAAAAGGAGTCAGGGCATGACAGCAAGTCTTTGTCCCACATTTTCCATTGGAACGAAGTATGTTACAGATGGTTTGGAGTCCGAACAGCCATTTTACTACTCCCACAGCTTTCAGGAAAAAAGGAACACCAGATCAGGACATCTGACTAGCAGGAAAGTAGAGGTCTGCAAAACTACCCTTACAAACAGATTCACTAATATATATATGTCTATCTATCTATCTATCTATCTATCTATCTATCTATCTATCTATCTATCTATCTATCTATCTATCTATCTATCTATCTATCTATCCACCCAAATAAAGTATCTTCTGCCCATCTCTTTCTTTGGATTTGTTCTAGGACTAAAAATTTGACATTAATTTGGCATTAAACCTCCTATATGAAGCATGGTCACAGAGAGAAGTTGCATGAAAAGCAGGAGCCAGAATATTCTTTAACAACTAAACTCAAGTATGTGAAAATTCTGCAAGATTTCAAACCACACAAAACCTTTGGAGTGGATACCACACTTGCAGTGCTGTTCCTTTGTTGATTAGGATGATGGTCTTGTACATGGAAAGAATGACTGGCACTAAACCTGGAGGTTGATAATAACTATAGTAAAGCAGATGTTTTTATTTTTAATGTTTTACAGAAGGATATTATGAGTTTCTTGCCATTCAGTTGCTGGACTTAGTCCTTTGAATAAATTGCTTTTTGTTCCTTCTGTGGTGCTTAGTTTCCAGCAGTGGGATTTAGTTTTGTATTTAAATCACTTCTTTTCCCATCTGTTACTTTATATGATGTTACTCAGTTTAATTTTGAATTTTTGGCATTTTCAGTCTAGGCTAAGGCTGCTATGGGTTTTAAATGAATTAACAAAAGCAAACAAAAAGCAGTTCTTCAGAAACTGAATTAAATATCTGGATAAATATTTATATCTTTGATTAAATGTTGTTTCTGTATCTGCAATACAGGATTTGTTTTCATTTAGTTATTACACAGAAAAGTTGTTTTATGCTTACCTTGGACTCTATGAATGGAATGGGTTCTTTAAACTGAAAAGACTGAAAATATGTCTATCTTGAAGAAGATATCGTGTTGATCCTTAGTTCTGCTTATAGCACAGACTTGATTGGATTCCAAATCAGTATCATTTCATGCTGATGAATTAAAACAAAAACAACCAAAAATAATTTATTCCTTCTGGCTGGTTAATTTTTTTCTGTATCGCAACTTCCATTTCGCTGTTTACATACGATGGAAGGTGAAGAACTTTAGTTGGCAACATTTTAACTCTTGCTTCTCTAAAAAGAAAGTGCATTCTTGAGGCAGAATCTGGGACTTAGCTTTAATTAATGCTGGAAATTCAGCTTTCATTTTAATTATTAGCAGACAAGTGAAAGCTGTGAATTTTCTTTCTGCAAAACCAATGATTTACTGGAAATAAAGCATCCCTTTAGCACCTGCTATTGAAGTCTTTTACTGGATGGGGGAAGAACTTGTTATCTTTTGCTTGGATTGTATGGTTTACCAATATATGAATAATGAAGTACAGAATAATTCTGTTGTATGTAAAAGCAATGCAGTATCTTGTGGAGCAGAAAATAAAGTGTACTTCTGTGCTCATGGAAGGAATCTGAGCTCCTGGCAGGAATTCTTTCCAGCTGCTTTGTTTTAGGTTCCTCTCAGGTAAGGCACTGGGACAAGGATTTACAAGAACTTCTCAAATGTGGTCTCAAAGTAGTCAAACACTAAGATGGAGAATTCTCTAAGACTAGGTGAATTTTCCTGAGTAGATATCAGCACAAGAATTGATTTCTAGCCTATGATACAACTTTGCAGTCTTACTGGCATGCACAGCTTTCTACCTTGCAACCAGAACCACCGTGACTGATCAGTCTGGGTGGCATTAGGCAACAACCCCTACAAAGTTTCAGAATTCAAACACTCACCTCTCTCTCCCGAGTGTAATTCTGGCAGACTGTGAAAAAAACCCAAATATGTGGAGAAAGATGACAAGCGACTATGTACGATTTCATTCTAAAGCTAAACAAGGCATATTACATTTCAGGAAGATAATGAAGCAATGAAGGCTAGGAAGAGAAAGTTAATAATAGTATTATTTTGGGCTTAATTAGACAAGAGAAAAACAGCAGGTGGGTTAAAGTGAGTATCAACTATTTGAATATCTTGGTTTTTCTAAGTTCAAGTGGTAACCCTAATTAAGTATATCTTTTCTCACTTAAATACCAACAGTTTTAATGTCTCAGTGAATATAGGACCATCCCTTTCTCTTGGTAACAAAACTTTATGCATCATTTATGGAAGGAAAGAGAATAATTAATTGCATGATTATATAGCTTTTATCACTACATTACTTGTATCAGATATGATGAAAGCTCATTAATAGAATGGAACAAAGTCTTCCTTTGAATTTTTTTCAGTCAGCCTGATAAGTGTATAATTGCTGGAGATAAACAAAGATGGTACAGATTAAACCTGAAGTACCTTGAAATGAATGGGCTCTCAAAGACACTCCTGCAACTGTCAGAGACATGGCAAAGGAAAGAAGGTGAAGACAACAAAAAAAATTTTTCTCTGCTGTTTCCTTGCAAGCTCAGTGTCGAGTGCAGCTCAGATGAATTTGGGAAATTGGTCCAGCAAGTGTGTTAAATTTTAAAATAATTTAAGTATTGTTTAAGAATAAAGTAGGTTTTATTTTTACAGTGGTATGCAGAAATTCCCAAGTATTTAGAAATTAAAATAATATTGTGTCAGACGGAAATACATGGTAAGTTCCATGGTGATACTATCACAAATTTTAAGCAAAGCAGCCCTGATTTACTGCACTAGTTTATGTCTCCGTGGTGTAGTCCCTTTTTCCTGTGATGCTGTGACTGCATGAGAATAAGAAATGTTTGATAAAAACAACAAGTTTCAAATCTAGGCTAAGCTTTTATTATTTTGCTAGTGAAGTTGTAAATACTCAAGATTAGCATGTGATTAAAATGCTGGTCTACGGCATCTATAGGTGGGAAACTGTTACAGTTGTTTGATTTGAAAATTTAGTATTCCTTTGGAGATTTTCACATCTTGTGTTTTCCTTTGTTGAGTCACAGTGAGCTAAATTCATTATTCATTTATCAACCAGAGGAGCTTGAGGATATTTTCCTTGTAAGGATGATCGAAAAAAGGAAGCTGTACTTTCTACAATTGGAGTTACCAGTTGTATTTGCTTACGAAAACTAGAGTTTAATGTTCCTCGTCAGAAAGTACCTTGAGTAGTTTGAAAAAGTGTGAAGCAGCCACATTTCAAATTGATATATAAAGTGGAGACATTCTCATTAAATCAGTCTTAATCTGTTCTTTCTCTTGTACATGAATAAAATGACTGAACAAAACTGTTCATCATTTGCTCCCAACCTGTAGCAATTCTTTTGAACCTGGAGCACTTTTTTTGCTTAGTCCAACTCTATAGAAAAATTACATTTATAATTAGAAAAGTTACTATGGGATGAAACATACAGTGGTTGGATTGACATTATAAGAAGAAAGGCAAGTTTCACTCTATTTTCTGGAAGACTGAAAAACCCAGACCTTATCTCAGACTTGGCTATTACATTTCAGAGAACTCTGCTGAGCCAAAATTCATGGCTGTAATTTAGTTTCAGGCTTATGATCTCTAAAAATGAATTCAAATAATTTCGTCTGAAATGTAGTTGTTCTGAACATACCAAATATTTAGTTACGTTTATCAGTTTGGTGCTCTGTATCTAGGTTACTGTTCCCATGAAGCCGGCAAGACATAATTAAATTCCCACAACACAGAAATATTTGGTACTGTGACAAGCCTCCCTTACAGTGTTGTTGTGTGAGTTAAATATGGATGGGTTTACTTTCTTTTGTACCAACATCTCTTATTAGGCTCCTGAAAAATAATATAACTAATCTGAAAGGAGAAGGAGATCTGCTAATTCCTTTGCTCCTGTGAAGGAATGTATTATTTCAATATTAAGTGTATTTTTAAGGCTTCTCCAAATATAATAATTTGTATTTGGTAGCAAAGGAGATTAGGTTAGGACTAGAGGCCTGACTGTGCTAGGCACAGAACAAAATCTAAAGAAAATGGGGCTTGAAAAAAAGTGACTTATGCTTGAAATCTACAATAGCTGACAATGCATGATGTGAATGAGGAAGATGGAGGAGCAAAAAAAAGGGAAAAATTATATAAGAAAAAACGCTATCAGATCAGCCACCCAGCCACAGCATGCTTGTAGTGTAACTGTGGCTAATTGCCTTGTTAGCTTCTAGACAAATTAAAATTTTAAATAGGTAGTTAAAGGGGAAGAATGGCATAGCTGTGTTTGTGGCCTTCTAAAAGTGAGAAGCACCAAGCAGAAAGGCATGAAAATGTTTTTATCGAAATGTAACAGGGGATGTTGCAAATGGTGATCTTGTGAGGGGCTGGTCAGAGATAGCAGCCAGTAGCCCATCACCAAATGAGGAATGTGAGGTTGGATGGGAACAAGATCTGAAAGGTTTTTTTAGTAGAACAGGAGGATAAAGGAGGTTATATTTGAAATAATACAAGGAGAAATTTGAACACAGGATTAAAGGGTTTGAATGAGAAATCAGGAAATTGTACGTAAGGTCTTATCTTTACCTCCCCTGGTGAGCTGCACTGTGGTGGATCAAGAGGGTGACAGAGTCATAGGACTCTTGGGAACCAAGAAAATCAACAAGCTTAGCAGTTCCCTTATGCTGAGTGTACCTTACATGGCAGAGTATGACATGTATGGAGAATACATTTTAGAAAACCCGTACAGAGAACAGTGAGGCAAGACATCTCCAGCTTAAGGTGTGAGGAGCTGTGCATGAGCTTCACTATAGATGGAGCTCTACTTCAGGAGCCACTCTGGCTCCACTAACAGGGGCCTGTGCTTCCAGCTAGAAGACAATAGAGCTGTTCTCCTATACAGACAAGGGACTGTACTTCAGGAGCTCTGCCCACAAAGAAGCATGTTGCTTTTTGTCTGTGTAGACAAGGGGATGAAAACCAGCTTAGATCTCTGCCTTTGGAGGAAGCCTGAGTGCAGGAACTAAGGACTGGGATACAGCTTACACTTGCTGGCATTTACAGGCCAGGAGCAGTGCCAAGGTCCCCACAGACACGGCTCCATCTTAAACTCTCAGAATTTGTGGCGTTTAGCTGCACAGGTATGTCATGGCAGAAGCAAGATGATGACTGTCTTATTAACTCCTTGTTAGGCCCAGCACCAGGTGTTCTCTTTGCCCTTAGCTGCATGGCAACAATTCAAAAATCCCTCTTCTCCCAAAAGTGCATGCCTTCTGCCCATTTCCAGCTCTATACATTGCAAATGGTTGCTGGAAGAAAACTTTTTCCAATATTGCACAAATAGCTGCATTTTACCCTGTCACTCTCCCTAGTACCTGTGTCTGCTATGTAAGGTCAGAGGGTTACAGTGGTGATGTAGAGCTTGACAAGGCTGGAAATGAGCTTTGGAAGAACAGACACTTGGTAATTTTTTCTTCCTTTTCATTAAAATAATAGTCTTTCTTTTCAAGGTGCACACTGGTAGCTGTTTTTTCTTATTTTACTACAGTGTTTTTAGACTATGTGTTTTTGCTGACTTGCTAAGTCTACCATTTATTTCAAAAGAACAAATTTTCCTTCCCTTCAATAAGAAAATGGATAATCAAGTGGAAGACAATTAAAATTCCTTGACGAAGGAATTTTAAAACAAATTATTAAAAATTATTATTAAGAAATAAAATTATTGCGCAAATATAAAAGATTCAATAAAATAGGTCCAATTATTATATGAATATTCATTCTAATTTTATCAGTTACAGAAGTCTGGAAATCTTAAAAATAAGATCTACACATCTACACAGCATGTTTACATGATTTTGTCACAATACCAGTTCATACACGGCTTATTACACTACTAATCCTTATGTGTGCTTACTCTTCCTTCTTAATAAATACAGCATTAGCTGTTCTTCTTCAGAGGCAATTATCTTGCATAAGCAGGTCAGTTATCTTTCTTTCATAAGCAAGTCAATTATCTTCGCTATTATTAATTTTATCAGAAAGACAAAATTTACATACTAATATGGTTCTTTTGATCTTAAATTATTTGTAATTTTGTAGTTAAACAGTGAAATCCTCAAGGAAACTGATTAGAGTTCAGTACAAAGTATTGATGATCATTTTCCTTGGAGCTTGAGCGGGTGTAATAACACCAGAAAATATTTTATAAACTGTCCCACAGTATGGACTATTCATGTCTCCATCCCAAATGGATAGGCTGCTTGTCCTCTTTTTAATAATGATTTAAGAATGATTACTACTATTATAATTATTATGGATCTAGAAGAAGAATCAGATGGACATGAGAAAGAAAATTTATATTTAAACAACAATACAGTACACAGTGTGGTCTCACATGCCCAGAACTGCTACAACCTATGTGTAAAACCTTGTGACACAGACCTTTAACGATTTAATGTTTCTGTCTTGTCCAGAAAGTACTTAGGAGTGTTTCTTCTTTCTTTAGTGCATTAAGAAGAGACCTTAAAACTTTAGGATTTGTCCTCAATTTTCAGAGCACTGCTAGACTGATATTGTTCTTTGAATGCATGCTCCAGGACTACCTAGAGCGGAAGCTTGGTTATTAAAGACCATATTAAAACACTTACTAATGTAATTGGGAAGAAGGCAGACTCATTTAGCTGCTAATTTATCTTCTACTTACTGTCAGGTCTCAGCAACTGTAACATCACAGCTTCACATTATGGCCTGTTGCACTGAATTTGGTGAGACCCATGGAAACTCCTTTATCCTTGATCATCTGGCCATTGCCTTTGTTTCAACTACTGACAGATTTAATCACATGCTATGTGTTTTTGTACACATGGTCACGTGCCTTTGGGTATCTGAGTATGTCTGTAGGCTGTAGTTTGCAACACCCACCCACTGGCACAAGCAGATACAGGGAGCAGAGCTGGGGCAGATGGATATCTGATAGCTAAGGCTTATGGAATACAGACTGCCAGCTTGCTCCTGAAATCCACCTGCCCCAGTGAGTCCAGAAAACCTGTCCTGAGCTGGATCTCTTCTGGAAATTTAAATTTTATTCTCCTGTATTTTCTAAAGCTGCCAGGGACTTAACTAGCTCTGGCTCTTCACAGCTCAGCCCTGAAAATATGACATTTTTCAAATTTAAACGTTAGTGTGCCAACTTTCTGGTAATGCCCAAACTGAATTAGAGGGCTTTATAGCTCTGGGTAAGGCCTCCAAGAAAGTGTGATGCTAAGTCTGGGGCAAATTTTTAGTAGAAGAGACCATTCATAAGGAGTTTTTACAAAGTAAAAATTCAGTATTATTACAGACATGTTATATTTATGGAGCACTATGACCCCTGCAGTCAGAGGTCTTATTAGAATTATTCACTTTATTCCCAGTGTTCTGTCACTGCTCTGTCATCTTCAGACTTTAGTCCTTGGATTTCTTATTTATCATTTCTTCAAGTACAAAAAAAAAAAAAAATCACACTTTTTTCTGAAACATGATTAATTAATTTATTTGTCAGGTATTGTTTCTATCAGCCAGTGAAGTTCTTCCATGTATTTAGCTGTAAATGCAGAGAAGAATCATCTCATATTTTTCCATGCTTGTATCTTAGCTTTAACTGTTATTGACTTAGAACAGGAGGAAAAGCTTATACCAATGAGGTATAATGTGCAGAAATTTCCTTAGCTGCAGCAGAGTACTGTATTTGTCCCTTATCATTTTAATGACTAAACATTTGTAGAAGTATGACTTCATGAATCTGCACTGTATAAAATTTCTCTAACAAGAAACTACATTATAAGTTTTTTATTCCATTTCCATGCAGGTTTTTTTTAGCTTTTTATTCCTAGAAGCTGTAGGGGTGAATGAAAAAATAGGTGTAGATTCTGGGAACTGCCCCACACAATTTTTGCTGAGATGACCCCAGGGTTACACTAAAGTAATAAAGGCAAAGAACTGAAAATCAATGGAAAAATTTGCGAGTTGGTTTTAATTTCCACCAGACAGTCAACTGGGAACTTATTTGGGCCCAAATCAGTGAACAGCACATAGCTGGTAAGCAAAGTGTGTTTGCAATTGGAAGCACAGCCTCTCATTCATTGCCTTGTTCAGCTTCCTTGCTGAAGCAGTGGGGCTTTCAGAATGCTTCGACTCAAGTGGCTTGACATTATTTGCACATCTTGCAGTATCTACAAGGCACCTTCTGGCAGCAGGATAAGCAGACCTCTCAAAAAGAGAAAACTGCTGACACAAGAGAGACAAACTGAAGAGTTGCACATGATCTTTTTCTGAGACTTCAGCATGTTTATTTTTTGTTTTCTTTTAGTAAGAACTTCTTTCAAACTGAACCCATTTATTCATTTCTAACTTCCCGACTTTTTCTCTCTGCCTTCATACATTCCTCATGTGTCAGCTTCATTCCTTATACATCAGCTTTGAAATGCCTCCTGTCACAGACCAAGGTTTGTGATTGGGTACTTGCTATGCCAGATTTTCATATTGAAATTCAGGTTTTCAGAAAGGCCTTAACATAAATTCTAGGCCTGTAGAAGCAAGACTTCAAGCACAAGTGTTTGGTCAGAAATACTGCCATTCAAAATTCAACAGGAACATGTAAGTGTTTCTACTGTGTTTCTTCTGGTTTTGCACATTCCATGTGCAAATTTTTAGGTCCAAGTGGAAGCCATTTTAAGTTTACCATTATTTGAAGTTTTGCTGTGAAAGGGCAGTTACATTCACCAATTTAATGAAATGGCACTTTTCTAGAGAAAAGGTCTGAAGCTTACCCTGACACTCAGGTCAACTACGGGTCACCAAAGTCACACTGTAGTGAGCAAGGCACACGCTGCCAGGTAATGTATAGCCGAGGGTATACTCAATGTAGTATGTAAAAGAATCCTACTCTATCTAGCATATGCTGGGTTCTTAGTAAAAAAGAGTACCCATTGCTGAATATCCAAATTTCAAGAAACATATAGGCAAACTCTACAAAGCCTAGATAAGATCTCCAAGGGATCAGTGTCTTAGTTTATTCTTGTCAGGAGTGACTGAATGGGAGGGAAAAGAGAGGAAACGGTGTGAGAACAATCTTTCAGTATATGAGGGGCTGCAGTAAATAGTAAGAGAATAACTGGGTTTTAATAACTGTAGATCCTGGCTTCAAGGCAGTGGGTGGACCTTCTATATTTGTGAGTCTGTAACCATCTCTCTAATTGTATAAGATAGTAGAGATGCAGAGTTAAAACAATTGGCAACCTAAAGGAATGAATTGTATTTTTCTGAATTGTATAATAGTGATGACTTTCGTAAAGAGCATATCAGACTGTATAATTTTTGCTTTCATTCCAAACTCATATCAAAGGGACAGAAATACTAGATTCATTACTTTGTTTTGATTTGCTCTGTGTTCCTCACACTCCACTGCCTATTCCTGTCTGCATATATGTATATAATTAGGAACGTGAAAAGAGGTACTTTTGTCTTTTTTCTGCTGCCTAAAAAGGGATATAATACACATGAACTAATTAGGTAGTTTGGCTGCTGTAGTATCTACAGAGTAGGACTTCTGCAAAGCAACAAGCTGGGGGATGTGGAAGAAACGCTGAGATTGGCTCAGTTGGTTAGAGCCTTGTGCTAACGCCATCAAGGTTGTGGGCTTAATCCCACTATGGCCCATTCACTTAATACTTGGACGCAATGATCCTTGTGGGTCTCTTTAACCTCAGAATATTCTGTGATTCTGTGATATTTCATGAAACTCAGTGACAAAGAGGTCTCCGTGAGAAGGAAGCCATTGATAGAGCATTCTTAGTGACTGAATATTTAATTCTGTGTTAGATAAATCAAGGATGGTATTTTCTGAAATTAAAGAGTTGAACTAATTGCCACTGAACAGAGAAGGTTTTGAGAAAGAGTGTAGTGTTTTCATATGATGTTTACTGCACTGTGTTTGGAGAAACGGAAAAAAACAGTAACATAAAATAGTTCTGCTATATACTTTTAATGGCAAGGAAATCTGCTTATTTGAATGGGGATTGCTATACCTAAAGGAGATGTCATGCATGGAGTCACCTAACAGCCACATCCTCCACATTCTTACTTTCTTGTGTTACATGATCTGTTTCCTCTCATCTCCAAATTGTAACACTTGGGGCCTTTCCCTTCTAACTCAGTACCTCTACTTCCTTTTTTTTCTACCTGCTTTGGATGTGTCAGTTCGACCACCAAACTTTACACAGTTTTCAGCAAAATCATTACATGCACGATCAAACAAACATAATATCGTAGTGTGAAAGGACACTCCAGTTGTATTATGAATTTGCCCATGCATACCTTCACACCTTTTCAGATGAAAAATGCTCACATCTCCTGTATGCCAACAAATGAGGACATGAAAAATATGCTGCAATGATGCTGACTGCACAAAAAAATATATTAGAGAAACAGTAATTCATCTTCATAACTGTTTCTCTCTTGCTGGTTATTATTTGCCTGAAGGTAGCCAGTAGGGCAAGCAATAAATGCATCCTCTTATTTTCTTTCTTTAATACTGTGAACACTTCCTTTAATCCTTACAGATAAGGTCTGCTGAGGACCTTACACAAAGGAGAAAAAGGGAGTTCCTCCAGCACTTTAGGTTTAGTTTGGAAGTGTATTTTTGAAGCAAATGTCCAATCATCCCTATTTATTGCCTTGCATTGTAAAGATTTGGTCTTGATTTTCAAGACACATAGTCAAAGGCTGTACATAGGTTTAACCATGCACATGTTCATGGGTTTTCTATGTCAGCTTCAATTCTACTATTAAGATGAAATTAGCTGTCATCTTTAAAATCTGTATATTATACTAATCTCACAAGTGGTTATCTGTATTTGTATTTTGATGGACACTAATTAATGTGTAATTTTTTTGTGCTAAAAGCATATTTAAGTCAAAGTATTTTCATGCAGGAATGATAAAGGATGCTTCTTTTCATTGTATCATCTTTTCTGAACCCCAAAATAACTGCAGGTAGTTGAAGTGTAATGTCTCCATTTTTCTAGTGTCTTACAGTTACTACTTAAAATACTGAGCTTTGGCAAGTATCAGGAGAACAAGCCATGCTCACTTCTTATTGCAAGTATACATGGATTGACACATCCATGCCAGTGTTTTTGAAGTTGTTGCTGCTGCATATCTCAGTGTAACACTTCCTATGGGGGACTCACTCTCTGGTTAACAAACACTGGTTAAAAATTTGACTGGAGGGGAGATACCAAAATATAACCCAAGTGAGATAATCAGGAGGAGGGAAGGTTTTGCTGGGTCTGCCTGTGAAGATGTAGGAGGCCCTCAGCTGGCCCATCAGTCTACTCTGAGCAAAGTGGGATGTGCCACTACGGCCAGTTCTCAAGATTTTGTTGGCAATCTCATGACCCATGTGCGTTTACGACAAATTCTGCAGTCGTGAAATCTATGACTCTCAGATTTCACTATAAGGAAGGAAATTTTCTAGTCCTTTGGGTTGCAGGGAAAAAGGGGTGAAGCCAAGTAAAATATGCATCTGGAAGCTCAAATCCAGGAGCACACATGTTTGTTTTTTTTTAGTTGAGGCAAAAATTAAAGAAATTAAGAAATTATATGATCTGGGGATTTTTAAATGATTAAGAAACTACATGATGTGGGGATTTTTCTTCAGCACTTGGGAAATCAAAGTTCTCTCAGTCACATTAATAACAATTTTCACCAATAAGTCATGCTGTGCCTCTTAAATAGTGAAAGACAGTCTTTGTTATGACACTGGGTTTCTATTTTTTTATTTTTCAATGTATGAAATAACTGTAGACAAATGTATGCAATAATTGTAGACAGAGATCTAAGGAATGCATTTATACAGATGCATAAAACTATATATCTAGACAATAGAGAGCATATGTGCATAATTTAATGAAGAAAGCCAAGATGGCATTTTTCTGTCTTCCTCCTTCTTTTAAGAAGGTCACAGTTGTCTGTCTTACATTATAAGGCTTAAATGATTTAGTAGAATAACAATTTTTAGTTGTTTCAAGTTCATTCCTCTGCATGAAGTTGCCATTAAGCTGCAGAGAAGTTATCTTCATTAACACTGAACCAAAAATGCAGATTGTTATTTTAATGGAAACTGAAAATAACGTCCTTCTGTGATACCTGTTCTGCCTTTCATACTTACATACTATTCTTTAAATAACTGCATGTCTCAGTATCCTTTCATAAAGCTTTCAAAGGATCATCTATTTTTCACATTCTATTTTGGCTCACTGACTTCATCTAAGGTTTAACGAGCATAAAGAAGTGATAGACAGCTGAATACTTGATACCTTTCTGACATAGCAGGGTGGGGATTATGCCACACAGATGACTTGATGACAGACTGTACCAAGTGGTGGGTTGCATGTCGTCTATTTTTTAAGAGAAAAGTGAGCACTTTACAGCAAGCTGTCTGGCTTAGGGTAGAAAAAGCTTTTGTAATATGATTTGACTGGCAGGAGGTAAGAAGAAGGAAAGCAACTGCATTCAATAACTTGACTTAATTGCAAAAATATTAAGTTGGATTATGTAGGAGGCACCTGAGGAAGCACGCACAATGGAAACTTTTAAATGAACATTTTCCCCAAAGCAATGTGTTTCTATTTTGTTCAAGACAAATTAGTTTGGCATGGTGCTTGGAGTATTCTATCTCTTTGTGATTAAAATAGTGCAGATTAGAGAATGGATACAAAAAGTTTGCTCTCTGCAGATTTTTTTGCTAGCAACAGAAGCTAAAGTTTATCGAAGCTAAAGTTGTACTTAATATGCTGAAAATATCTTTCAGAAACTTTAGGGTTCATGAAAACCCTAAGGGTTTGTAGTTTATGAACAACATCTTTAGGGTCTAGATGTACTTTAGCTTTCAGAAATGGATGAGTGTGAAAAATAGCATATCTATATTTCTGGCTGAAAAAAGTGAATTACTAACTGAAGTTCAAAAAAACAGACTAGTAACAGACCCGGGAAACAAATGGCAGGTGGACCTCAGTTTTAAACAGTATATCTACTGAAACATATATCGTACAGAGACAATAATTCACAAAAAGACTTAAATTTCTAAGAGATGGCACTAACGCTACATTTTTAAGTCAAAATTAAATCCCTTGTACCCTAAATCAGTGCCACCTAAAATTTTGACCTTGGAAAGCTGTAAAATAAACCAAGAGCTTATAGCGCTGAGCTGATTATACACCGAATTAGTAGGGCCCAGAACTGTATGCATCTGGAGCAAGATGTAGGTGTAGTTTGTTGCCTCTCAGGACAGTGCCTAACCATTGGACTACTGGTTGCTCTTAGATGGACTTCAGTTTCTTTCGCCAAAGCTGTGTCACTTCTTTTAAGTTTATAAATGTTTGTTTGGGAGGAAAGCATCGAAATGACACTTTGATCCAATGGTTAACATATTGACCATGAAGGCTTGGTCTAAATTCTTATTTTGGGAATATTTAACTATTTTATGCAAAGCAGAGCAGCTTCAGTAGTGTTTTCTTAGTAGATGTAGAAAAGATTCACAGAGTTAGTTAATTAAGAAGCCAATTCTTCCCCTCAGCAGTGTTGAGTGAAATTAAATCAAGATGAAATAAGGGTGCAAAGGGAATTATCAACAGATTGCTACATTGGTCTAAATAATCCCTTTGGTGTGGCTGTAACAGACCTCTCCAGTGATTTCCTGTAAGTCAATTAGAAACTAGCAACTGAGTTTGGAAGACATAAAATATTAGAAGAATCATAGGACATCCTGAGTTGGAAGGCACCTACAAAGATCATCGAGTCCAACACATGGATCTGCACAGGACAGCCCCAAGAATCATACCATGTGCTTGAGAGTGTTGTCCAAACACTTCTTGACTACAATGAGGTCTCCCTCTCACTCTTGCCTTCTCAAGGCTGAACAGACCAAGTGCCCTCAGCCACTCCTCATATGGCTTCCCCTCAAGGCCCTTCACCATCTTTATTGTCCTTCTTTGGACACTCCCTAGGAGCTTAATATCTTTCTTATATTGTGGCACCCAAAACTGCCACAATATTCAAGGTGAGGCTGCACCAGTGCAGAGCAGAGCAGGACAGTCCCCTCCCTTGACTGGCTGGCGATGCTTTGCCTGGTGCCCCCTAAGACAAGGTTGGCCCTCCTGGCTGCCAGGGCACTGCTGACTCATATTCAACTTGACATCTAAGAAGCCTCCCTTACAACCCCTATTTACATGGGAACTGCAGTAATCAGCCTTTAAAAGAGTAGATGCTGAACAGACATACATAGGAAGAACTATGCTGATTTATTCAGTTAATTCAGTTCAGAAGAAGCTATGGCTAAAATAGCCTCTACTACTTGTAGAAAGTATAAACTAAATCCCAGCTGTTCTAGGTATTCTACAAATTATTTTACTTAACATTTAAGATATGAAAGAAAGCAAAAATATATCATTTCAAGTGATAGTTGTTTCTTTCAACACTATGACTTTAAATGCTTTTTCTGTTGCCGTGTCACATGCAAGACTCTTGTTCCACTAAATATAAGAATCATACCCTCTGTAACATGCAGTTAAGAAAAAAAGTAACACGGTTATTCCATGTTTTTCAAATCTTGCAGCTCTTTCCCAAGAGTTCTCATGCTAAAAGCAGTTATCATCTTGAAAGAAAGAAAGGGGGTCTTTTACATTTTTGGTTATATTGAAGATATATATTAGGTTTATTCCAACTCTTTACTTTCTCCCCCACCCCACACAATAATATTCACATTATATGTATATTCTAGGCTGAGTTTATGCTCTGAGGCACAGCCTGTCTCTACTGTGTGTTATGAAGCTATTAGCATGGTGGTACACATTTTAGGTTAGTTTTTGGGCACTATCATTACACAGTTCTATACTACTACTACTAATGATGTTACCTCCAAGAGTAGGTGTGTGGCTTGTCCTACTGAAGCTTTTCTGTTTTTCTCTAACTCTCCTTCCCATGGAATAATTGTCATCTGGGGAAAGGAATGGATAGACATAAAAATGCCGGTTACCCTTCTGTCTCCCATAATTGTCAAGTGGAAGAGTAATTTAAGATCTCTCAAATGCCTGTGATACTCCATTAAGACATGAAGACTCTCCCTCCAAACTGACACCCATCCACCTAAGAGTAACAACTGCATTTATCAGCTCAAAGCCTGGAGGCCAGTTCTATCTCTGTAGGGCCTTGTGTGAGAGATAACCAAGTGAGAAGGTAAATGAAGGATGCCAGGAAACTCTGGATTCTGAGTGAAGATACTTATGACATGCAATTGAAGAAAATTGAATGTTTGGTGTGTTGTAAAAAAGTGTATGTTATTCTTTTCACATTCAGTGAAAACTATAGAAGATGAATTCAAAAGGGATTTATGTCTCTTGCAAAAAAAAATTAAAAATTTGTTAGGTGATAGGATTCTCAGATACAGCTGTATAAATCCAAATAAACATACCAAACATGCTGTCTGTGAATTTTCTTTCTGGCTGATAATTTTTGGAAGTTAATCCTACCCCAGCACTCCCTCTGTGAAAGAATGATTAAATGGGAATAGAAGCTGATGGTGGTGGAGTCTTATTTTATTGCATGTACCAATGTATGCTCAATGTTGAACAAATGCCAGGCTTCATTTCTTGCTAAATTTTTAAATTTTTGCTTATTAAAAGGGTAAGTAAACCATTAAAGCACACTCCAACAGTAAACAGAAAAAACCCCATTATATTTTGAACAAATAGGAACTATTATTCCATCAGAATAAGGTATAAATATCCAGTTGTAGAATTTCCTTTAGGGAAGCAGTGTTCCATTGCACCGTTCCTGGGGAGATGCTATGGGACAGAAAAAGCATGAAATACATAACCCAAAGACATCCACAATCAAATAGCTCTGCTGCTCTGCAGTCCAGGTGCAGGAGATTTAAAACCAGCCTGTGTAACAGATGGGCTCTTCAGTGACGTAAAATGAAATTAAATCGGTTAATAAATTTCTAGTATTTCCATGACTCAGTCTGGAAAAATCAACCAAAATTTTAGCCAAACTAATGTATTGCAGGCACAAAATAGGCAATCTAGGAATCTAGGAACTGCCTTTATTTTAACTGTGCACATGAAGCACCACTCTATTGTGTTTCTGTAAAGTCTTAATATTCAGTTAAATTACATAGTAAAATATTAATCTTGCACTGCAGATTAGTTAGATTGTGTAGTGGATTGCTCCATTGCTAGGCTCTCATCCTGCTAAGACCTAGAGGTCGAATGTTTCTGCATGTTTGGGATAGTTGAAGGGTCTTTCACCTGCCTTTGGCTTGAGCCCAAGACCCAGGAGTTCTGTACTTACTGCTGGGGCCATGTTCTTATAGCTGTGTTTCCAGACAGGAAAAAGATGGAATTTTTGGCTACATTTGTATTAGGACTTGACTTCTAAATAGTTTATAAAATTTAACTAAATTATTAATAGGTGCTAGAAGTGTGCTACAGATATAAATAGGACTGTATGATGCCTGTTAAAAGTGCAGAGCCGAAAGGGGAGTGGGACCAGTTAATGTCTGGAGGTCCTTTCCAATTCCAACCATTCTGCCATTCTGCACTGAAGAGGATTTCCAGGAGTAGCCAACTGTACCTCTTAGAAAGAGCTTATCAGTTTGCACCAGCAAATATATCCTGATTGCTGATTGACTATGCTTATGAAAAGAGCACACTGCAAGGGAGACATCCCATGGGGAGCCCAGGGGACATCACTTCTGTGAGGATGAAGTGAGTTGTACTTACTGAATGTTCTATCTTTTTTGCTTGCAAGCAGCTTCAGTAATTTTTCTTTACATGGTCAAGATATTTCCAGACAAATGTTCCTGAGAAAACATGATAATTACAAATTGCAGCTACTGCAGGTCTTTCAGGCTCTTCTTTGCACTTTTTTACACTGTGTATATTTACGTTTTCCCTGAACATTATTCCTTAAAACCCATCATTTTCTATTTAACCATTCCTCAGCCTATATTTTTGAAACAGGTCAGCCAGCCTGGACTGCCCATACAGCGGGTAGTCCCAAATTTTATACACAGTTTTGACTCTGCACATTGAGTTCCATTATGTGGTAGAAATTTTTTGTGTTTCCAGTCCACAGTGAGCAAAAAGATCAGCTTTATAAGAATATCTGTTTTCACGGTAGCAGATGCCATTAGCTTTCATTCATAAAGGTGAATTCTCAGCAATTTTGTTATCAGTGTAACTCTAAAGGGGCTGTATGGGGAACATACAGGCAGGTAAAAACCAAAATCAGATGCAAAATTATGTCTAAGAGATCAGCCAGAAATTCACTTCTTTTCTTCCAGACCACAGGAATATGCATCATGCTAAAAATAGGTTAATTATTTTGATATTCTTAGGATTAATCTGAATTATTTGCACTGCACCATCAATTATTGTTTAATGATGTGTAAAGAAATACCATGAGGCTGATTACAATGCAATCAAAATTAGAATTTGCCTCTTCTGTCAGGGTTTCTGAAAATTATTTACTTAATATAATAATTATAATTTTAAATTTATTGTAGGAATGTAAGAACTGCAGTAAGTAATGCAATTAACCTCACATTTGTTACATTATATTGGCATGTAATTATTCACACATTGACATACTTACTGTATTTTATATGCATAGTTGATTTACCATGATGATTTCCCTCCTGATTTTTTAATTTAATCATGAAATTGCATTTAACAAAACAGATCCTTTTGAAAATGAACTATTATAATGGTTACTTGGCATTTAAAAAAATGTATGCTTGAATTGGTTTTTGCAAGATTCATTTCAGCAATGCATAGTACAATCATTTCACTGAAGTTCATTGCAGAGTTCTGTATAAGGACATCCTTTTTTCCAGGCAGCTATTTCACTGGCATAAATATATGATGGTTAAATTGTGAAAGTGTTTGATAATTACTAATGGCAACTATATGATACAAATTGTTTTATATCACACTGATGCTTCGCTTTTCAATTGTTACAGATGTACATTGAGGGATGAGTATCAACAACACTCTTTTTATTTTGAGCGAAGATTATAAACCCTTACTGCATTTCCACATTAATCTAAGAGTGTCTGATTCAGTTCTTTTTAGATTTAATGCCCTTTGACAGAGAGAATTGCCTTGCTTTCAGTAACCTGAGTTTAATTGAGCAAGCTGGCTGAAGAACAATCAACAGTCTTTTAAAGGAAATGCATTCTATTATTTTATAAAATCTGAGAATGCTCGAATATATAAAGAAATATACTTGGATGTGTAAATGTGGTTTTGTGTGCACAATTGAAACCCATGTAATATTCATACTTGTTTTTCTATCTTCCCTTTCTACAAAGTACCACTAAAAGCTACACCTAGACTTTCAGAGGAACTGAATACCATAGAGCCTATTCACTTCTAGGGAATTCATGATGAGACTGAAATTCAGGCACTAGAAGTGTATTTATAAGCTATTTGTGGTAAAAGGTCACAGGATTTTACAAAGTGTCTTTAGATGTGCACTTCTAGTATGTCTTGGGTCAGGGGAGGTATAAAGGTCACCTTACTCTTTTACTTGATAATCATATTCAATCAAGTGTCCTGCCAGCCCTCTGTACAGGAAACACAATTCCTCAATCTTATCTGTACTTGATGTGTAAGGAATAACAACACTTATGACCTGGTCCTGCCCATCAGCATTGCAATAGACTTTGTGCCAGCAGAAAGATAAATGAGCATATACAACACAATTTGACAGAGTAGGCCAATCTCAGAAACTTTGGATTTTTTTATCCTGTGTCTAGCTGAATTTTAGCTAAGGCAGTGTTACAGAATTACTTCATTCGGCTTCTTGACTTAGAAGTCAGACTAAATCAATACACTGAGGGAAAGAGCATCTTAATATGAACAACTATGAGCACACGTGTGCTGTTATTCCCTTCCTTTCCACTGAGCAGCTCTCTGTGATCCTGAAGTGCTGTGCCAGGGAAGAGCTTCAAGGTGCACACTTCACAACCTAGCAGTAAGACAAAAATATCAGTTCCAAACCTGACAGTGTTGGAGGGTATCCAAAGGCTCTGTGGGAAAGTGAAATAACTGCAGAGTGGTTGATAGACTGATAAGAGAACACAAATTTTAAGAAATTTTCGGGGAAGAAGGTTTGCTTCTATTCAGCTTAAAATGTTAGATAATGTTCCAGAGTCCACCTACCACTCTTACACACTTGCACCCCCATGTATCTGCAGGCTTTATTTACTTTATTTATTTTATATATATCAATATATACACTTATATTGATTTGTTACAGGGAATGCATATGCAAATTAATCCATACCTTAATAGTGTAGTAACTTATTCCTAATTAATTATGTTATAGAAACATTTGTTTTCTTGGCAGCAAGATGAAGCTTTATTTTGCTTTTCAAAGTGTAACTTTGACCCCAGTCTTTAGCGTAACTTGAATTTTAATATTTATAATTAAAATTTTCCTACAAAAAAAGAAAATATTACAATTATTTTCAATTAAATACCTAGAACTGGAAAATCTCAGTAAGAAGCATAGATCAGGTGAGATGAATATACATCTGGAAGAAAAATCTTGTAAACAAAATTAATGCACTGTTGTTGCTTACTAAGTGCAAGCAGTCATATAGTTAGTGTGTTCCAAGTGATAACAGATTTCTGGAGTATCTTACAGACACAAGATTAATGTTTTTGGTATTAGACAGGTCTAAATGCCTGGGGAATTCTGATTACCAATCTTAAAGTATACTGCCATGTGCTGGGCCAAGATAAAGCTGAGGAATAGCTTTAGAATGTATCTTTACTCTGTGGCTTTCTCATAAGTCTAAGATCGATCTTCACCTGATTGAGGCATTTGTCTGCCACATCAGTATGACAAATATCCATATGATTAACAGAACAGAAGCCAATATCTCTGCAAACTTGAGATCTTTAAAGGAAAAGTTACGAACTTGGGGCTAGGTCCCTGCAAGTGTTGAATGTTCCTTAAAATAACCGAAATTGGCAGTTTCATGAAGGAATTGTGGTTACCCAGTGCCTGCCAAAAAGGTGATTAAGGAGTCTTAGTCCTGTATCCTACAAGTGCAGTTCCTGTCTCACTCCATCAGAAGGGTTGTCAAAGGGGTGCTCACAGGTTCTCTACCTTTGGTCCTTGCAGCAAGGTGAAGGGATCCCTGCCAGAAAGGGGGGAGCTAGGGAAGCACAGATTTTCTATCTTCTGTCTAGTGTCAACAGCAGCTGGAACTGTAAGATAGAGATGCTAGATTCTTTTGTCAGCAACAGATATGATGTGAAGATAATGGCGACACAGTACGGAAATTGTTCTTGCCATAATGTGTGTCAAATCATTATTATTACTGTCATTACACATATCTGAATAAAAGAAGAAACTCTTTTCATCTCTATGTCATAGTTTAAAAAGAGGACACTGAAGAATAGCAAATAGCTTTTCCTCTGATGTTTTGTATTTAGTTTGATTACAGGCATTGTGAGCATCCTTCCATATATCCCTCACATTCGGCTTCCAACGGCATCAGCCCCATGATTGTTATTTTTCTCTTTCATCCTCCCTGTCTGTCCTTCCCCTGTTTTGTCATCAAACAGACACTAATAAGAAATATTTCTACAGTAGTTTTCTACCTCGCTGTAGTTTTCAATGCTTCGAGAATTTGATGGAACTGGAAAAGATCTCAGTGAGAGCCTTCTGCCCTGTCACCCTCAGCAATACTGAGGATAAAGGAAAAAAGTACACCATGGCCCAGATTCAATACAACATCTGCAATCTTAACTTTTATTTAGGTGCTTAATTTATTTCAGGAAAAAAATTAAAGCTGAGGTGCTTTATTCAGTCTGGTATTCAGATGCTAGAGAATTCAGCTATTTCAGTATCACCCCAGAGACTAAATATTGGATACATGGTCTCTCAGTCCTCTGTGTATACATACATTTCAATCTGGCCTCAGTATTAACAGTGGATAAACAACTGATTGTCTAATTTTCCAAGCAGTGGTCCTTACACCTCCTATTACCCAGCCAGCATTTTTCTGCTGGTCCACAGTTTTACATTGTGAATTAAATGGGCTTATAAGAAGGAAGGAAGGAAGGGAGGAAGGAGGGGAGGGAAGAGAAATCAATTTGATTTTTTTATGTCTGTGAATCAAAATCTCTAGCTGTGGCAAATTAATGAAAAGTACATTAGTGCCAACATCAGCAGCCACAGAAGTGTCAGCTTCCAGGATTCATTTAGATTTCAGCAAACACATGCTGCACTGGGTTTAGTGTGTTAACCCTTGTTCACAACAAGGTTGATAAAAAAATATAGGCACTCATGGCTGGTATAATGCATTTTTTGACCTTATCTCTGCCAACTTTGTTCTGTAATGTTTCTTCTTTGAAAAATTCATTAAAATCACTGAACCAAGGAAACTAACTGCAGGGAAAAGTTCAGATATAGTACATGAATAAAAAATGACACTCTTTTGGTTAAGATTATGACTGATGAAAATGTCCACCAAATAAGCCTATGAAATTCAGACAAAATGTAAGAAAATAACCTAGCTATGACCTGTCTTAGATCATGATAGTGTGTCTAACTATGTAATGTGCTGAGTATCTTCTGTTTAACCTGGCCCAAAATACCCATTCCCTCCTCCAGCAACTTTTTATTGTATTTCAGCATATAGTTATTTAAAATTTTGAGAGAAAATGATTATTCCATAGAAAAATAATTCTGGTTTTGGTTTTTTTGGTTTGGTTGTTGTTGTCTTTTTGTTGTGTTTTTTTTAATAAAGTGTATCAAGAATCTTAGGCTGTGTCTCGCAGGTGATCTGAGATAATCACTGCGCTGCTGTCATATATATATTTTTTTCAAAAGATACTGATGCATTATTCTGTTGGTTGATATTTATTTCCCCTACTATGGTGAATAAAATGCAATTCTAGCTTCTAATAAATAAGACTTGGAATTTGCCTCTTCTCCATAGTTACCTTTCTCTGCATTTTTCCAGACTAAACTGATATTTTAAAGGATTAATACCCATATTTTCAATAAGGTTTCACTAGAGCTTTCTATAGTGTCTTAACAGCCTCTCTTTACTGAAAGTCTATACCCTTGCACATTCTAGAATTTCATGAATCTTTGTCATGGCTGTATTACCTTAGTAACTCAAAGGGAAGAATTTCTTTTCATTAACTTTTTAAGAACTGTCTAATATCCCTCAAATTACTCAGAAGTAGCTCTCCCAGAGCTATCTAGCCCATCTAATCCAGTGCTCCGAATGTAATCTCTTCTTGTTTCTACAATTAATCTACCCTGGTTTATTCATAGAATCCCATATAATCTGATCTGGGCTAATTTAACCTATCTTTTCTAGCTCATGTTATCTCTGAGGTCTCATAACCTCTTGCCAACGCAGACTAAGTTCCTGAAGGATAAGACCCAGAGACAAGTCAGCTGCTTAAGTATACAAGTTTGCTTTCTCACTTTCTCTCCTTGCACTCAATGCCACTGTTAAATTTCAAGTCCACTGATAAAGGTGCAAAATTAAGATGTTACTGTCTCTTCTTTCAGAAATCCCAGGAAAAGGAGGACAGGTCCGGCCACAAGCAAGGGAATCTAGTTATCCTTTTTTTTCTTCCTGAAAGACTATGAAAACTAAAGTGAAAGATATTTAATATTATCTTTAATAGGTTCTGTCTTATCTTCTTTTCAAAATTGATTTGGAAAACCTGCCAGTAACAGGAAATATCCAGAGCCAAGAGGGAAAAAGGCAAGCATTGCTTTATAAATCAAGTGCTGTACTTGTGTGACTTTAGAAGCAGAAGACTTAAGGCTTCAATACTTTTGACTACTTTGAAAAATAATATAATTCATTCTTCTAAAAAACACATCAGAAAACCATGGATGTTCACATAGAAAAAACAGGAAGGTTCGAGGATATTATCTTGATTAAACATACTCTGCAGAATTTTTAATTCTAAAAACAGCTTGACAGACAAGAAATGGGGGCAAGATGAAAAATTTGGGAATATTCTTATATAGAGTATAACAAAACTGAATATTTTTTTGCTATAAATACACTCTTACCTATGGAAACTCTGGAAAGGAAAAGCCAAATAATCACAGGCTGACTATGAGAACCTCGAATGATGTGTGTCAGAGATGTTCCAAGATGCATTAGTTCCTACTAAGGGAGAGGGGCAGCTGGGTATTGACAGACAACCTGGCAATCATCAGCGTTGCTGCTCAGGTATGATGTATCCTGCATTCCCCTTCTCCCAACTTGTTCCAGCCTGCTCTAACCCTTTGTAGTCAGCACTACCCACTTATGATTTTTATGGTATGCATGTAAAAGAGTGTTACACGGCAAGGGATTAAGCCAAGGAAAGAAGCAACTATGAAAGGTATTTCATTTGCATGGGATTTAGTGCATGAAGGCCGGATATATGTGCAGGAATTTGTATTGTGATGGAAAACACTAGGGAAATGCATATAACTCTTAGCACCAGTCAGGAGTAAGTAACTGTGAGTGAAACAAAAGGCAGGATGACCTGAAGGATGGAGAAGCCAGGTCATGAGCCTAACAAGCATAGGAGATGCCTGTAACACTCTGGGGACAATTACTTAAAGTGAAAGGTAGTCTTGGCATAAGAATGGATGGATACAAATTAGTCACAAATAAAAGTGGAGAAAATAGAGAAGGGAGCCTAACCATCAGAACTGCCAGTCTTCCAGGAGGAGTTTCCTGAAGGTGGAAGTAGACAAAGACTGTCTCATTCAATTGTATATAATATCAGGGACTGAGTGATTCAGGACTGTGCACCACCCAATAGACTGTTAATGGTGTTGTTGGCTTTAATAGGTGGATTTGGATCCCTTCCGCCCTTTAAGGTGTATATCAGCACCCTAACAATAAAAAGCAAGCTCAGTTTCTGTGTGCAGGATTTTGGTACTATTACTCTAATGCACAGATGACCAATTTAGACAAAATTAAATCCTGACTGTGCTGAAGGTAACAACAAAGGTTCTGCTGCATTCAGTTTTATCTCAGCATCTTCTTTCTTTATTTCAGCAAGCCCAACACCAATGACTGAAGATTTTGTGTCTGTGATCTCTGTGCACAGCATCTCCTGGTTTCTGAAACTGCAACCTCCTGGTCACATTACCTGAAACAGCTCTCAAACTGGCATACAAGAACCAATCTAGTCTGGAATCAGCCCAGGCTCAAGGTGCTGGAAACAGCTTCTTGTGTACCCATAGGGTACTATGTGCTAGGTAGAAATATAAAACTGACATTGAATGGCAAGGAGTTTGTAGTGTTCATTTTTCTCTTCAGCTTTCAGTTCACTTTTCTTCCGAAGTCCAACATGTCAGCATGAGTTGCTAGGGTTTGAAAGACAAAAGTCCCAGGCAAATCATTCCATATTCACTGTTTGCTAGCAAGAGGTGGGAGTGTTTTCCCCAGCACTACAAGAAATCCAAAGCAAATACCTCATTCCAGAGAGATTTCTGCCTTGCAGCATTCTCAGGGATTTCACTTTAAACAAACAAGTTGTTCTGGTATATCTGAGGGATTTGCACAGAGCTTAAACTCCATGCACAGCTGAACGGCATGTGATTGAAAGGCAACATTCAAAACAATGTGGAAATAGATCCACCCACACTGGAAAAAAAGAGTATTATAATCCTTTGAGGATTGCTCATAAAATCACTAAACAGCAAGCACACCATAAATAAGCCCACCAAAAATACAGAAGAAAATGGAATAACATTTGTCTTTATCACTCCACATTGCACTGTTATCTTACTTATTTCCACTTTGTGTGCTGATATTTCCTCATTCTCTACTTACTGGTCCCTACACCTCTGCAGGGCTACATGTTTCTAGAGCAAAAAAATATCTCCCCCCATTCCATTCCCCATGGAAGTGGTAGAATGAAGAATAAGTGCTAAGTTACCTGGACTATCTTGGAGACTATTTTAATCCTTGCCAAGGTCTTGGCCAGTTTAAATATGATCCTGGCTTCAAGAAGCCATATAAAGTTTTTCTGTATCCTTGCTCACAGCTATAGAAGGCCACTCCTTTAACAGGGAGAACAAGGTTCTGTACATTCAGTCACTGGTTTGGCAGGAGTAACAACGTGTTTGCAAAGGACAGTCCACATGGCTGCAACCCAAAAAAAAGCCTTTTGGCTACTGGCATCAAGGGATGACATGCACTTGCTGCAGACAGAGCCAGCCTTCATCCAGGATTCAGCCTGGTGTCTTCCAGCTGGACTATACAGTCCTATATCCCTTACCAAGGGACATTAGAGAGATCTGGTCTACAGCAACCAGTACATTCCAAAAATCATCAGCTTGTGTGACAGAGAGATATGTGACCTTGCAAATACATCTACAACAGGATCTCCTCAGTACTCTCCCACTGTACTGGTGTGGATGTCTGTACATGCTGCCGCTCCCGTCTATATAGCGGAGAACAGAGAAGAAAAGAGTTCCTAGGAAGAGGAATGAATTTCTGTCCCTATCTGCATCAAGTTCAGATAAGTGCATAACTTCTGATTATGGACAGGAAGCAGAGAGAGAAATGAATAACCTCAGAGTTGCTACTCATGATGCAGTGAATATTAAGGAGCAAACAATGAAAACTGGATGAAAGCTACTGGCTGAGAATTTTTCTGAGGCAGAAGGTAAATTACAAGAGACAAAACTGATGGCTGAGGCAAACCGTGCCTCTTTTTGATTGAAAAATTACCCCTGTTGTCACAATGATCAGTTTTTCTTTTAAAGAATATGCAAAACCCAGTGGTTGCTTTTAACGGAAGTTAACTTCCTTTTGGTTAGTGGAGAAGAACCCTTTGGAATATGCACTGAAAGAGCAAGGAGCAATGGGGAGTGGGTGGGAAAGCTAAGATGTCAGTGGTCTTTGGGGCACTGACTCAGAAAGAGGGTATGGGAAGATGAGCAGCTGTGAAGTTTGGCAAGGAAGGAGGCGTTGGAGCACGTGCCAGGTCAGTTTCAGCAGAGTGGAAGGCAGCTGGAGAGGTCACGAGCTCTGGAGTGACCAAACATCACAGCTAGTGAGGCAGAAAGTGAAAATAAATAGCAGGAGTGCTTAAAGAGGAAAGGTGGTCCAGATCTTTTCAAGAGGAGAAGCTGCGGTATGCTACACATAGACTGACAATCGCTAAATAAACAAAGGTGGATGGGTACTGAAAACAGCAACAATAATCAGTCAGGAGCTAGAATACGTCACCAGGGATAGGAAGGGTGAGAAAATGTGTTTTTTAGTCTGTGAGCAAGCTGGAGGAGTGAACTGAAGATGACAAAGATAGATGCCAATACTAGCTGGGCAGAGGAAGGAAATTCACTTGTTAGAAATTGTCATGGTCTTCTACTTATAAAATAGTAGAAATACTATTATATACTTCTGAAATTATCCACTGCATTGTGAAATTATCCACTGCATTGTGAAAATGTTTTAGAGTTTCATTTTATTTTGTAGTGCTGTTGGTGCTATGAATAATTTGTTCCTCTCCTCAAAAATAATTTCGCTCTTCAAGATGGAAAGAGACTTGCTCTGACAACCCTTTTCTACTCAAACACTGCATGTCATCTTTTTGCTATGATTAAGGATGTCCGAAATAAGATATCCATATACATCCATCTGTCCAATATTTTCATTTGCAATTTTCTCCTTTTTTTACTCGATTTTTGAGGTTGTACTTGCAAATGGATCACATGGTATTGTTAGGTGATTTTTACCACAGTCATCTTAAGAAGTTTTTAATGCTTGTGAAGTATTGATTTTCAAATATTGATTGTCAAGTCTTGATTTGTTATGCTGGAAATAAATCATAACCATGTTTTTTGATACTTTCTGCTTAGGTTTGGTCTATGTTGAAGATGGGCCTTTCAGTGAGACAGAAAATACTTTACAATTCAGGGAACCTGATTTGAAACATTTCATAACCCCATCCATAGCACATAGAAAGAGAAAAGTTATAGATAATTTATTATGTTGCCAATTTCTTATCAACAAAATAACGTCTGTGAATTAAAAAAAGCACATCGTTCAGTGAACAGAGCAGCCCGATCTTTGTGAGCAATAATGACAGTCTTGCTAACGACTGCAAATTTCTCTCACAGTAAAAAAGCCATCAATTAGAAAGTAAAGACCAGGTTGTATTGAGCTCTATTCCTTAGAGGTCACTCCTCACGGTCACAGAGCAGTAACCTTTCAAAGCTCCCTTCTTTTCTCCACTAAAAATCCAATATATAATATAATTAATATAATATAATATAATATAATATAATATATAACACTATCTATGATGGACATCTCTTTAAAGGGAATGATCTTTTAAAGCAGGATCCCTGGAGAAAAAGCTTCAAGTATCTCAGTCTTCTGATCTTGACATGCTTCCTCACTTTGACTGGGGTAGGCACCATCTTGTGCTTGAAGCAGAATTTCTATGAAAGCTTGTAGAAAACACTGTGAATTGTACCAGCTACTGCTTATAAAACTAGGGAACATACCAGGCACGTACTGCATTTTCTTATACTTTTGTTGTCATAGAAATGTTTGTTGGAAGAGACTTCTGGCATCAAGTCATTGAGTCTAACCTCCACCTTGAAGCAGGACTAGTCCCAGTCTAGATAAGGTCATGTGTGGCTTCTTCTAGCCACATCTGACAGTCTCCATGGACATGTTTTTATAGCCACATTAGCAGCCTGTTCCAGTGCTGCAATGAAGACATTCCTAACCTCTAATACGCTCCTCTCAAATTGCAATTTATGGGCACTGTCAGTTGTTCTGCCATTTGCTTATATCAGGATCCATTTTTAGAAGAGTTTGGATCCATTTTGGTCGTAATGCTCCCCCAGGCAACTAGGGAAACCACTCCACTTCCTCATCTAAATTGGTCTGCTTGTCTCCAAATGAAAAGAGCCCAGTTCCTTCAAGCCCTACTCTCTGGGCATTCTGCTGGATACTCTTCAATTCCTGAACAACCTTCTTGGACTCACCACTGAGTGAGTAGATCACTCTAGGTGATCTCTCCAAGACTTCAGTGCCCTACTGTTGCCTGTACAGTTCTTCTGTCCTTCTTTTTTTTCTGTCCAGAAAGAACCTGTACAGTTGTTTCTGGCCTGGGCATAAAAGTAACGTTTTGTCTATTGAAAATAATTGTGAAAACACCCCAGAAGCTACTAAAACACAATAATATATCCTTATTAATGCACACATCTTATGACTTAGATCAGCGATGCTCAGCACCATATCACAGTCATTAAGTAAAATGCACTTTTTTTTTCTCCTTAGAGTACAAAGACTTAAGCACTTGACAGGAGACAGAAATATTATCAAATCTGAAGTATTACCTAGTGAGAGAGTTTCTAGGGTAGTTGTCTGCATTCCTTTTCAAGACTTCACTTGCTCTTACCTCAGCTATTTCTTTGTCTATTAGGGATGTTAAAAGTCACATCATTTGTGATAAAAGTTTCCCTGTGTTAGGGAGTGTTTCCTTTTTGGTTCCAAAAGAGAAAACAGACATGACCTAATTCTTGATGAGGCTAATGAAAATAGCTTTACTGCTCTTACATAGAATTAGAGAGAGCTTTCTGTGAGCATTTATATTTCTGACAAAGACTTGCCCTACATATGGCAAGGTTCCTCCTCAGATCTTTGTCTGTTTGGGGAATATGTGTGTCATAGTGTTGGGTTTTCTGGGTGGTAGAGTAGGGTAGACAGAATGCAGGGCAGGGAGAAGGTTATGTAAAAACTATTCAGAGTGAAAGAAGAAAAATTTTTTACTGATATTTTTACTGAACACCAGAAGATAGTATTTCCTTAAGAAAAAATATGTGAAAAAATAATCTTGTTTAGGGAGCATGGGATAATACAGCATCTCCAACAGGGTTTTTACAGAACCAGTAGCATTCTCTGCAGTTTAGAAAAGAAAGAGGAAACTGCCTCAGTCCTTGCTGGTGCCTCTTCAATGCTGCATGGAGTGCAGTACGTAGATCAACCGAAACTTGTAAATTAAAAATCCATGCTGAAATGTTTCATGAGCTAACACTGAAAGAGAAGGACATTATTGATGAAATGTTTGAACTGCATACCGTAAAACATAAGGTGTTCTCTTTCATACTTTATGTAATAAGACAAGTTTGATATTTTAATTTTTAAAAGGTTAACAAAACCAAATGAGAGGCCCCATTCCTCCCTTCTACCACCCAGTATGTCGCGGGTTCAAGTTCTGCCACAAAACATACATAATATTTCCTTGCATACGAACACAAGACCTGAAAGATAGTAATACAGAAAATAAATCCTGCAGTGGCTTGCATTCTTGGATAACTCTCAGCGGTATAGGTAGGCAGGGAAGGGAACACAGAGGAGTAGGCTGTGAGGTATCAAGGAGAAGAATCTTCCACATAAATAAATTTCTGCTTGTATTAACTGTACCTGCACAGTAGATCTAACTTGTGCTAGATCAACATCATGTTGCTCCCACTCTGCATTTAGAAGTGTGGAAACATGCCACGTATTTTGGCAAGAAATTCAGTCACTTGCATTTCCGATTAAATTTTCTGGAGAGGCACCTTTGAAGATAGAGGCTGCAGTTTTCATAAACCATCAGAAAGATCTCAATATTCCAGATGTCTTCATACATAATCTATTTAGTAAAGTACTCCATAGTTAAAATTGCAGGAACTGATCTAGCCTGGGAACTGATGAATACTGCATTACTGCTAACTACCACAGAAGAGACTAATGTTATAATTTCTTTTAGGTCCTTCCCTGACCCCAAATTTGCATGTTCTTTCTTTTGTTCTGTGCATTGAGGCATAGAGATTACAATAACTCCTTTTTAATCTTTTCAGAAAATAGTTTTCACTAGCTATAGCAGAACATATGAAAGAAACAGAGGTTATTTAAATGTGCAACTCAAAAGAAATCATTCTGAAATGAAGATATTGGATATTAAAAATGGATTTGGATACTAAAATAATATTTGAAGTAAAAATTTCTCAAACTGTATCACCATTCAAGATTAGAAATGTAGGCTATGTTCTTACAGAGACAGAGATGTTTAATTGTTTTGTCTCATTGCCCATACTTTTTTCTGTTAAGGTCCTTTGGTCAGGAGTGAGAAAAAAGATCTGGTGATGCAATTCTCTGTTCTACAGGTGAAATTCTGACTCTTCTAAAAGTTAAGCTAAAGATCTGACGGGTTTCAGGGATTGTATCTGTGCTGTAGGGTCTAACCTACTCTGTGCAGACCTAAGAAAGAACCCATGGCGCTCACTCCAATGGAGCTCAGTTTTGTAACCTTGGACTTCTAAGGATACTTTTAAGACAGGAGGAAGCTGTGAAACTCTCTGCAAGCCATAAGAAAGGTAAAATTTCAAACCGGTAGGGTTGTTATGGAGATGGTCTTGAGTAGCTCAAGATTTCAAGAGAACAAAACACTAGATTGGAGAGGTATGAAATGCTGAGAGAAAACAGAGCAGGTTGAAGATGGCAACTCAGCAATGCCAAGGATTTGATTACAGAAGAAGTGGAGCGTGACCATTCTCCTGACTGATACTTGTCTGAGCAGCAGAAAGCCCCTGGGAGTCCTCTTGGAGGTGTTGAGCATACTAATACTTAGCACATTAAATCTCAACTCTCNATAAATAGTTATTGTATGTATTTAAGCTGTATATGCAATACATGCAGCATGTTGTTGTTTGAGCTAAAAGTGTTTGAACAAAGTGGTCCAAGCAAGGAGGTACCTGAAAGGGGCCAACAAAAAAGCTGGAGAGGAATTTTTTACAAGGGCATATAGAATAGAACAAGGGGCGATGGCTTTCAACTGAGATAGCAGGTTTAGAGTAGATATTAGGAAGAAATTTTTTACTGCTAGAGTGATGAGACACTGGAACTGGCTGCCCAGAGAAGTTGTGGATGCCCCATCCCTGGGAGTGTTTAAGGCCAGGCTGGATGGGGCTCTAACTAAACTGATCTAGCAGAAGGTCTCCCTGCCTTGGAACTGGATGATCTTTAAAGTCCCTTCCAACTCAAGACACTCTATGATTCTATGACATGAAAACTGTCAGCATTCACTACAGTCCTGCTCCCTGGTTGTCCTGTTCAGCCTGTCTGAAAATGGAGGAGGAGGGTACGGTGGTCTTTAGGTCCATGCAGAGTTGGAAGCAAGCACCTGAGCCCAGAAATGGTACTCCCAATCCTTTAGGTTGGAAGTAGCCTTTGGCAAAAAATGTCAGTGGCATGTAACAACAGTCTCTCCATCCTGAAATACCTGCTACAATCTCATACTGGTGAAATACCTGCTACAATCTCATTTCACTCTGACAAATTGCAGATAACTCCTGCTGTGATTAGAATGTTTATTCAGTAAAGTTATGAGATACTTAACTTGGATAGGATTTTGATAATAACATATTTTAATATTATAATCTATAATGATAAGGTATTCTTTCAGCATTATATCTTGATAGATGAATTTCTCTCTCCTTTTGCTTTCTCTGCCATTAACTGTGAACGAACTCTTAAAACTTTTGGAATATGTTCCATTACTGCACATTCACTATTTAACAGGCAAGATTCATTGCCTCCTCTTTGAGTAGCAATGAGAAAAAGTAACTGTTAAAAAGAATTAGAAAAGCTTAAAGTTTAAAGTTTTATAGAGTGCCTGAGAAGCTGGTCTTGTCTATTCATTTTTGGAGTTAAACAAAAGCAACCTGAATATAAACCATGCTACAGATAAATATTTTAGTAGAAAGAGACCTGCACCTAACCACAATGTCACTGAAAGTCCCTTCAAAAAGGGTTGAGAAAAGATATGAAAGCAAATTATTGTCTAGCTAAAAATTGTTCAAATATACATAACCACCCCATTTTATTATTTCTAGTATACTTACTTGAATTTCTGCCCGTGAAATAAGTGACAACATACTTAATATTCTAGGAAAATTCAGGGTCCAGAGAGCACTGTGCGAAACATGCACAGTTAACTCTGAGAAATTAGCCTTTAGAGACACAAGACAATTTGTTAGTAATCTTTATCATCCTTTTCACTCCATTTCTTTATAAAATGCCCTCTGAGGAGCCATACCAATGTATATATCTGAGATTCTTGGGAAATACAAAATGTTAAATATTAGCACGTATTGAAAACTGATGATTATTAAACACATGTCCAAAAACAATGATATGAAAGAATGAACTATTTTGAAAATGTTTGAGTTACGTGTGTGGCGACTGGTATTACTCATGACCCTTACTGTTAATTTTTTTTATTGTGACTAGTCTGTGTTTCACACGACTGTCACGAAGAGTGTAGTTAGTGTTTTAAAATGATGTTATTTTCAAAGTTGTCTTTCGTAGCAATTTTATTATCTATAACTACAGGAGACTGTCAGTCTTTTTATATAAGATCTGAACATCCCTGAAACTTAATTCTTCTGTCGTTTAGGCTGGAACTTGTCAACTGTTTTGTAAAACACACTGTCAGGTTCTGTTCTCAAAAATTGCAGACTTAGTCCATTTTGTACTTGGAAAATCTCATTGTAACTAGATCTTATAAAAGTGTCCCCATCCCTGAAAGAGTTGATATGGTTTTGAAGCTACTTGCTCACTTTGGTAACTTATTTATTCTGAGTATCATTATCATCTAGTGGCTCTAAAGAAATCACAGAAGGTACCGCCTTGTGACCTGTATGGCTGTAGCTAATACCATTAGTGCTATAGATAAAATGATTCAAAGAGCTTCAACCTGCTCTGGTAGCAGCTATTTCAGTGAAAGAGTCATGATAACTACAGTACTCCTCATGCTTCATTTAAAATTGCAGCAGGAGAGGGAGAGTGTGAGTTTGTAAGAATAAATGAAATTGCTGTAGTGGAAGGTTTGCTCAGGCTTGGATTTTGATAAACAGCTCAGAGGAGTAGTACAAAGAAGCTGGTTCAATTTCATACAAAACACTTAGTGAACCCACAGATTCAGAATTTGGGAGATCTTGGTAGGGCTGTTTGAATAAAAATTGAGAAACCTGGAAGAAGTTAAGATTCCTAGAGAAGTTTTTCTTAGTTACAGAATCGTTAAGCTTGATTATGGCAGCTTAACAGGTGTATCATGACCAAACTGACATTATCTAGCAATTTATCTTTAAAAATCTCTTCATTCCAGTGGTCTTTATAGTTATTATGGAGACTCTATATACCCTTGAAAAACAGTTGCTGAAGCTCATCTTACACAGTCAAGTTTAATCTCTGACAACTGATGGAGGGTCAGCCCATAAATAAAAGGAAAACAGATTCGCTCCTCTACATCATCATTGTCAAAATCCTATCATATCCAATACATCAGATAACAGCTAATAGCTGCTAAGTAAATCATATGTGTTATAATGCCCACTGAAGTAATGTGAGAAACTTTACTGACTCTCACAGCCTCTTGGTCAGAATTGTATTTAACAATCTAATAATTATCTAAATAGTATAATGAGACACACAGATTTGATGGTTGGACTCCTAGGATAAGCAAATGGCTGGATGGTCACACTCAGAAGGTTGTGTGGACATCAAGCTATCACAATAGCTTGATGTCCAAGGGGAGACCAGTGATGAGTAACATTTCTCAGGGGATTGATATTAGTGACTAGAGGATCTTTAAGGTCCCTTCCAACCCAAACTATTCTACAATTCTTTGCTTGAATCATGACTAGAAAATATTACTGAAATAAATAGATTGCAAGCCTAAATTGGTTAGTTGAGCTCCCTCCTATATTTGAAAATTGACTAGTTTTCAAATTAGTGTTCTGTTTTACCAAATTGAAGTTCCTTTTGAATGGGAATTATAATATGGGTATTGAACCAGGGGAAATTGTGCAGCTATTCATTTTGCATATCTGGACATCTACCTGAAAGCTATTAATGTGAATTTTTACAACTGGGGCAGAAAAACCCCAAACAAATAAGGCATAAAATTAATGTTTAATACAGTCAAAGGAACACTAACAAGCAAAAAGTATTAAACAGTTGGTTATTCATTTCTAGTGAATAGCTGCTAAAAATATTGTCCAAGGAAAATCACACCAAAGAATTAACCCCTCAAGCATGTTGTTTTATACTCCTTCTTCATTTGCTTTGCAAATATTTTTTTAACTCTGTGTTACTCCAACTACATTTTTGTTGGCTAAATAACCGCTTATATAATTTTTACATTAAGATCATTAAAACAGTTCTGTTGATACAGTTTAACCTTACAGTCTTCTCATCGAAATATCCCTGTGGCAAAATAGCCTTGAGTTCTAGCCTGCAAACAGTCCAGTCCAGCAAAAAATTAACTGAATCTATTCACTCCCTCCTGAAAAAGCTCTATTAGTCCAACTTGATCATCCTATGCGTAATATGCATACCCGGTACATCCAAATAGATTTCATACCTTTAGCATAGGCAACCATGTAACATTTCGTCTTTGTTGATAACAACTGGTGTCACTTTTCAAAGGCTGGATTAAATTAGGTGTCAGTCAGACTTCCACAGACAATGTACCTGAGCCATCTCCTATCTCTGAAGGACAAATAGTAATTCTCAGCTAATTACTCTCTGTTCTAACCCTCTGACTCATAGTTAATGGCAAATGAATTAATGGAAAAACACAGGAGTTTAGGGACAGGACAATTTCCCAAGTAGGAATCCAATGCTGCTTTAAATTCCTAGGGTATCCTACTTGGCATACAGCTGATACTGCAGAAGGACATAGGTCTCCCATATGTTCTGTGTCATACCTGCGAGCTCCTTGCAGATGTCTTAGGCACTCAGGGGAATCTAAAATGTCACTGGGTACCTTAGTTTAGCCATTCACTCAACTGTGATACCAGAAAAATCACAAAGAAGTGGACAAAGTACCTTTTAGTTTAACGTTTTCAAGTACAACTCTTTCTGGCCATTGACTAAGTTTTAATACTAAACTCTTCAGGATTTCTTATACATTTTCATAGTGTTGTATAAGGTGTTAGTTTTAAAATCTATCAGAAGTAACGGCATTGTGTTTTTAATCCCACACATAGTGTTTTGAAAATACATGGACTGACATTTCACGGTACAGTAACTCCAAAACCCCATATATTTTATGGTTTAGCTGCTGTTATTCTGGCAAAGCAATGACTGGAAAATAAAAGAAAAACTAATTTCACATTTTAAGGATGCAAAGCTTGTTTCTAGGAAGATATGTCAAAAATTCATTCAATCTCTAAGGCATAATTGTAGGTTAAAATTAGGATGGGAATAATAAATATAAGTACAGATACATAGGATTTATTTCTCCATTTCCTGTTATCCACAGTGAGATTTATGCTTGAATAAAGACTAACCATATACAGTCAATATTAATCTCACTGAAATCAACCTTTCTATATGTAAACAATTAATTATGCAATTAATAAACAGAATGAATTTGGAGATGCTGACATGATTGCATACATTCCTGTTACAGGCCAGTCAGCGTGGAGATTTTTTTTCCTTACCCTTATCACATCAGTAAGTCTCCCAAAACAAACTCATAGATTTCTTTTCCCACATCACATTTGGTTGTTTTTTCTTCAATTTTTTTCCCGGTTTTGTTGTCAATAGGAGCAAAAATATGATTTTGTGCATGTTCACATGTGTAGTTTATTTCCACTTCACCAAACAAATGAGGTTCAAGAACTGCATGAGAAGCCTTTAATTAATTCATAAAGTTAACATCAATTACATACCATAAGTTATTAACAGTAAGTTTTCAGGGTTCAGAATAAAATGACAGTGACACAATGAGGGTGTACTCACTAAAAAGCTATGCTATCAGGTTCAACATCCCTCTCAGACAGTGAAGAACATGATGCACTTGGTTCATGTTTTGAACCCAACAGAGCAGACGGGTGTAGGTTCAGGTGAAAATGATGTGAAAGTTATATATTTTAAGAATTTAAATCACAGAAGTGTCTACATCAATCCCAAATTGCTTACATTTCCATAAGTCTACATCATGTCTTAAGTTTCTCATACAAATTCATGTACACTTGGGAATCAAGTTACTCCGTTGTTCTCAGACAAATCAGTTCTGCTGAATTCAGTGAGATGTCTCTTGGTACAAGACATAGTTTTGACTCTGTGACTTGCCTGCTCCCAGACATAGGCAAAAATTGAAAGAAACCTTTCAGTTACCTCTGTGAAGTTCTGTGTTATATATCTAAAATGATGGTAAGCTACAATAGGAGCCAGTTTTGGCAAATCCTTTACATTGGCATTGTATGATTGCTTATAACATGCAAGTTTATGAAATGGTGGGTGCGCCAAAGTAGAAGTCTTACTCAAGCCTTGCTAAAATAACAGTTCTGCAAACAAAATTCTACTTTCACTCCTTTCTTTGAAACTTTTTTTTTTGGAAAAGGAAGGGCCACATTTACCCAAAATATATTCCATTATTTCCCAATATAGCTGGAAGATCTGTTGTTTAATGACTCCTACAAATTACTGTCACCAACTTATGTAAGTGGGGTTTTCTTTTGGTTAATTTAGTAGCATGTAGTGAGACTTAAGGGCATACAGCTTTCTTCCTCTCATCCCCTGTGATGATTTTAACCTAAAACAATTAAGTCAGCAGATATATAAATAGCTCTTTCTGCTTTAACATTATCTATTAGAACTCCAAAACTATTTATGAAACAATTATAGGAAAAGCTGGTTTATGCCCTAAATTTCGCCCAGCAGCAAGGCTCTGTTCCCTGTGTGTTCTGGGTGCTACTGACTGCCCCCAGATCATCTGTGAGATAACACTTCTTCTGCCCCAAAAGAAAAGTAGCAAAATCATGAACAGGGAAGATATTGCTCCTTCTAACCTTCTGGAATAGATTTGAGAGAGGAGAACAGGAGCTGAAGGCTTATTTTTCCTGGAGACAGAAGAGTCCTTGCTTTGACTTCAGTGTCAAGAGAGAAGAGGCACTAACCAATTCTGATCAAGCCTCGAGTTCTTTACAGGCTCTGAATAAATCACAGGAAAAAGCATTTGATGTTGCAAGATGCTGAGAAAGTTTAATCATGAGCTATTCACAGCAGATTAGGGAACACATCACTCCCAGATATCTGTATTTACTATACCTCCTACGAGTAAAAACTGCATCTACACATACTGCAAGTGTTTGTGTTCTTTTCCATCCTCATCCCAGCAGGGCCTGACGAACCCCCGTCCCACCTGCGTCCCAGCACCCTGGTACCCCAGTTGGCTGGGGACTGTCTGCTGTAGGTGCCTTAGCAATCCAAGAGGACTTTCACAGCATCTAGTTACTTAGGCTTTATACTGGACACCAAGGCAGCACATCTCCACTGGGTCATGAACCTCAAGAACGAGAAGAGGCAGTCTGCAAGGGCTCCCCTCACATTGTCATAAAGTCAGCCATTAAGAGCAGCATTGTTACTTGGTATGTCTTATAGTTTTTAATTAGTCTCTTTATCAAAGACACTGAAATAATGGGTCCAGTGTCACAGAGGATCTGAAATTCACTGAGAAAAGGAATTTTAGTTAAAGTGGGAACACTCCCTCCTGCCCACATATACACTTGCAGTGTATATGTGCCACACCTGTGGCTCCTGGCCCACACATCAGTCCAACACAGCTGCTAAATGTGCCTTCTACTTTCTGAAAGCTGCCCCAGTCAGATCAGTATGCTAAACCAGCCACATCTCCCAGGTTTTTTTATTTTCTTTTCACAGGCAAGGGGCAGAAGGATGCATACCATAGCTAGGAAAAAAAAGCATATCAAGAGTTGTCTGCTATTCCCTTATCATACATCAGGGAAGAAATGCTTTCCAGAGCAGCTGCAGCTGAGACTCTGCAACCCTGGAGGTACAGGTAGCCATTAGAGTCTTCTTCCACATGGACCTAAAATCTCTGAGTACATTTGCATATCTCCTCTCATCACATCAACAGCTCTAGCTGACCTCCTCTCCCTCTGGACAATTCCACAGGGGTTGGCAATGTTCCCTGTGCCTTCTGCTACAGATACTCCTAGTTAAGTTACTGTTTGATGCTGATTTAATAAAAGATTTTCAGTTTGGAACTGAAATTCTGGAGGTCTCAACCTCTGAGTATGCTTGACCCACATGTCCCCAAAACTGGCTATCTTTAAGCCAAACTTGAAACTTGGTTTGAGGGCAGAAGCAGTGGGGTTGCAGCTACAGAATTTGGACCTAACATTAAATTGCTCCCAGATTTCAGCAGATAAATACATGTAACACTGCAATGAACCATGCTGGCTTGAAGTTTGAGATGACTCCAACTCAGATATGTCCACACTGAATTTCACTGCAAAGGAAGTTATGTTCTTTTACTTTGAGTTACGTGTGATAGGAAAACCTGTGCTACAAAACTTGTACCCAGTGGCCTTGTGAAAGCTGATAGAATTAAAAGTTCGTGCCTTTTGTCTTGAAACCCCTGCAGAATCAGCTATGAAAGGAACCACTCCATGCTTGTGGCAGACAACTGAGGATGTAATATCCTGTCTTGAGAACTCAGGGCTAGATAAGCTGGCTAAAGCAGTGGTTCTGAGATCTGCTGGAGCAGGCTTGGGAAAACATCCCAAGTCCAGAGAAAGCTACTGCTGATGTTCCTTCTTCCTTTACAGGAGCCAGTGAAACAGCAGATCTTCTCTTGCATTTAAATGCCCTGTAGGTTTTGACAGACCTGCTGCTTATAATAGGTAATAAAATGTACACAGTAACATTTCATTTGCAGCTCCCAACTATTTTATTATTACAAGACAGCTGAAAAAATCCAGTAGGGGAAGATAAGGTTATTCTGACCATGACCAGCTAGCAAATCAATGGCTAGCTGGTTCGATAGTAATCAACAGAGATAATAACTGTGTGTGCTGATTCACAAGCAGCGATCATGATGCCTTTCAAGCTAACTGGGGTTATTTAAATTAGAGGCGTGTAACAGAAGTAAATGATAACTTATCTACATAATAGCCCTGCAAAACAGTATGTTTCAAAGCCTTTATTCTTGGGTGAGGACCATTAGTGAAGTCCTACTTACTGCAGGGAGAGTCTATTGAAAAAAATTCACCTGAGAATCCAGTACCCACTCATTAATTTCACCTTTTAATTTTATCTGTGGACAGATTTAATTTTTAATTGCTAACATAATTTCCTTGATTGTTTTTGAGGTGATGAATTAGATGTGACCAATTCTTACTTATTGAAAGGGCTAATGTTCCTGGCCCTTAATAAAATTATTGAATAATAATTTAACTGCTCATGGAGCAACCATCTATTATGTATTTCCTGCTTTTAAAAAGATCTTCTTTGACTTAATATACAGGAAAGAGCCAAGTTACAAGTTACGTGATGCATCTTTCAAATTAAAATTACATTTCCCTCTTAAAGCTAACACAGTTTAAAAGCTGAGGTAAATCAGAACCATTTAAATATAGCCCATGTATTGAGCCAAGTCCTGCCCTCTCCACCAGTGACCTACAAGATTCTTGCACCTCTTTCAGTCACAATGCACTCTGTAACTCTGGCATTAGGGCAAGAGTTTGGTGTCTTTCCCCTTGCCCTGTTGCTGGAGCTCTTTATCATGGTTAGCTTCATACAATGTTAGAATATTCACCTGTATTTCTTCTTCTGTGATGTAAATATCAGAGTTACAAAAACATTTTTCTACCATTGAGATGCTCATGATATTGACCTTTACTTCATCTTATTTCATAAATTCTCAAGAAAGGAAGAGTTTAAACAAAATATATTGCAATTGTGGAGTAAGAGGGAGAATGGGCTGATTCATGCCAATTTATGCAATACTATTTCTTGCATAGTCTTCAACGGATAACTTCTCTCACGAGTTTGGGTATTTTGATTGTTTTTCACCCATGATTGTGAATTGTTTTTAAAACATCTTAATTCCACTGACCTATTTTAATAAAATTTTATATCTCCTACTACTTATGTATTCCAAGGAACCTAAGAGATGTTTCTAATGGACAGAAAGGCTTCACATCTGCAAGAAAAGAGTGCAGTTTCATCTATCTAGTTTGGATGTGAAAGACATGTCCTTCAGAGTCACTGCAGTTTCTATTTGAGATTTGAACTAGTTGTAGATTGACAAAAATCACAGACATTTGCACAATATTAAAGAGAAAGGCAGATTTCATGCAAAACCATGAAAACATTACTCTCCCCAGTACAGAGGACCAGCTATTTCTTTGGAATGCTTGGTATTTTTTTGTAGAAGTGTTCTATACTGTCAGATATAATTCATTGTTTCCTTGAATATTTTCAATTACTGTCCTGGAAGGTAGTGCTGCATTTCCTTGACTAGCCATCTCTCTTTATGCATTGAAAGGTGTTCAGCTGCTGACAGGAATCAGCAATGTGCTATGTTGCCAGGGCAGGTCTGTGCAGCACTGATCTGCTCTCTATTTCTAAAGATAGCCCTGTGATGATACCAAAATCTATTGCCCGTTATTTTAAAATGTCATTCACAATATCTATGTTCTGAATATTTATATTCTGAACATTTTCTCCTGTTGATTTAATTGCCAAAAAGTGACCATTTGCCCTTTGCTTCTGTCATGCTGACTTAATTAAATTTCTTTTAAAAGATGCATCTGGATTTATGTAGAAAATCAGCCCATAAACTGTAACAGGAGACTGTGCTGAGTTACGCCTTCTGACAAAAAAACCTGGACTTTATGAAAAGAAGACGTTCATCTACATTTAATGACTGACTTGGCATGTACTGAAATGCCAATCAAGAAACTGTCTTTTTATGTTCTGTAACAAATGCACTGTATTTCTGCATTTAATTGGATTCATCCTGCTGAGTTGTTACTGTTGGAGGCTCTTGTGGAAGATAAAGCTTATCTAGTTTTGATCTGTGGCACCAAAGCAGTCCCAGTGTTGACAGAGGAAATTATATTTCACAAAGGCAAAGGTGAAGTGAGTTCCCTCCATCTAAATAAATTCATGTGATGCTGTGCAGAACTTCTCCCCTTCCTGTTGCTAGAGATGAATAAATATTCCCTTCTAGGATGACTTTATCCTAGGAAAGATAAAGTGATAGTACTTCAAAATGAATTACTTTTGTACCCCAAGTCACTCAGTATATAAGCCTAGGGGGGCAGGATTTATGTACAGCATGGATTTAGGAAGTATAAATAATTGTAATACTGAATTGCAATGACCTTTCAATTACAGAGGCAACAAGAACACCCACAGCAAAGAAAATAAGAACAGCAGAAAGTAAACATTGAAAAAATGCTTCAGGATGTTGAAAAACAATAACCTAATGCTGAATAATACTAAAATCATTCAGACTGAAACTTTTTTCCTTGCCTTTCCTGAAAAGATTAGTTATCATTTATTAAGACACATGAGATGTAAAAAATTCATGTCCTGTTTTTATGATAGTTCACATCTGTTTCTGCTGTATTATCTACAAGAACTAAATTCCTTTCTCATAGACTTTGCCACCAACATTTTCATTGTTATCCTTTATTCCAGCCTGTCTCCTGATCATGACATTTCTTGGGCAACAAGGACTTGGGATATCATTCCATACCAATCGTATTCAAAAACTGATAGTTTCCCTTCAGTAGCAGTTACTAGGCTTACATTTTAAAAACCAAACAGACCAGAACTGTATATTTGAGTTACTTAGCAGCTTAGACATATCTCATTTCTAGTGATCAGGTTAGCCAGATATTCTCAGACTGTGCTGAGATTCACACAAAAACATTAGGGACAAGGTCTTCTTCATGCAGGTACTATGTGTTGTTAAGACTCAATGTTTACAGGACTGAGGAGGTGAATAATCTTGGTTTACAGCTTCATTTTGTCTTACATAAAATAAGGAGTTGGATGCAGGTTTCTTAGAAATAAGAAAATTCTCATTCATTCAATCACCAGGAACTGTTGTGATAAGAGGAGGCAATCACAATCTTTTCTGCTGGAGATGGTTAACTTTCTACTAGTGATTGCATACGCATTGAGTCAGATGAAAAAAAAAATCTGCAAGGAAGAGATTGAGTCTGTAGACCAGAGAGTTGTGTTCAAGCCTCTGACTAAATGGATCTCCAATTATTTGCACAAGGAAAACAAAAACTCCAACAAAAACAACTGAGGGAGCATTTACTCTAACTCCCCCAAAAGCATAGGTGAAAAGATGTTCTGCTGGCATGTGGGGACCAATGGCTAGTCCTGAGGCTAACTTAAGCAAAGTGAGGGCTGAAAGAAGGCTTCAGTCTCTGAAAAGTGTCTTCATCAGTGTCTCCAATTTTCTTAATCGTGTCCTTTCATGCCTCAAGGTCAAGATGGTCAAGAATTCTCACCAGATGCTTGTCTCTCCTTATGTTGCTGAGGCCCCCCTGAGCTTCCATGGCTTCCACAATGCCAATTCTAATGAGACCAAAGCTACTCCAACATCACGCAGGGAGCTGAGGTACCCTATGCAAGTCTGTTGCAGGGGAAGGGGGACATAGACCTCACGTGGTGCAATAATGACAACATCACAGAATATGATGAGTTGTGAGGGACCCACAAAGGATCATTGAGTCCAACCCTTAGCTCTGCTCAGGACCATCCCTAAGAGCATGTCTTTGACTTTAGACCTTCCCTCTCCAAGATGGAATATCTTACCTAAAAAATATTTTGTATTTTTTTGACATGCATTTTTTCACATAACAGATGGGAATAGTGATTACTGACAAAAGGGAAAAACAGCTGTTCCAAAAAGAACCTATTTGAATACTATCATATATACATGTAAGCAGACATGGGGAAGTACCTTCTGAATAATATAGCATATGAAAACACTCTTCCAAAATAGTTTTGGATAAAACATAAAAAAAATGCATTGCATAAAAACAACATTATTTAGCTATAACTTTCTGCTATTTCTGAAGAATTCAAATTATCAACACTCACTATTATTTGCAACCTTTAACTGGAAGCTAAGAAGTCAGTTATACAGAAGAGGAGTTTTAAAATTGCTTGTGTAAGAAATTACTAGGGTTTTTTTAAGAACAATCCTTAGCTAGTCTTTCCTTATGAAGCTTATTTTTTAATGCAGATGAAACACTAATGCTGCCTGGCTTGAAAGACTCTAGTTATGGACATATGTTTAAAGAAAGATGAGTTTCTAAAAAGTTATGGTAAGAAGAATCCTCAGTTTTCACCATAATAGAAATGCTTTGATTTACAGAGAAGCAGTTGACAACAAATCTTTATCTTTTCTTTGCACTACATTTATAATTTTTTATTTGACAGATAAATGTAAAAAGTATGTATGTTTTATGCATTAAATAAGATCAAGCATGGTCTAACTTTATTCTGTAAACAATTTGGATGGAAATTTGGAAGAGGGATGGAAACTTGAAGAATATCTTCCCTATAAAAACATCACAGTTACAGTCTGACTCTGAAGAAAGAAACAGATCCTTAGAGAATAAACACAGTTAATATATTTCCAGGAGCACACGAATGTAAAAAGCAAAATGTAAAGCTTGTGATAAGCATTTTGCCACTCCTGACTCACCTAGAAATAATTTGGTACAAAACCAATAATAATGTCAAACGTATGTTTATATGCAGCTTTGTGTCTAAGTTATTAGGCATTACTAGTAGTGATTCAGATAAAAAATTCCTTTGGTGTGTGTTATTTGTGGTCTCATTTGCAAACAGCATGACTCATGAATAAGTCATGAAGCTGTATTGCAAAGCTTTGAGCATTTATTTGGTGTGATTACTTCAACTATAGGCACATGCGTATGCCATTGCAGGAATGCTAATATGACATTATGCTCGACATTATGCTTATCAAAGTGAAGAGAAAAGCATACATGCTAAGCAAATACGAAAATTCAAGGGTAACTAATGGAATGACAGTTTGTATTTGAATAAAGATTTTTGACCTTTTCTAAGCCATTAGTATTCTTTCCACCTGGATTTACTGAGTAAAGCATTCTGTCACTCCTTGTGCGATATAATTTTCTGTCAGATGACCTCATTTTTGCATTGTAGTAGAAATCCCTGGTACTGTAGATGAAATCATGGCAGGCAAAATTGCTGCCATGCTATTGCGATCCTGTGACTTCATTGTATAAAAGAAGTAAAAACCTGAGTCTCATGAAGTGAAGGGCTGACTTCAGAGGGATCCAAACAGCATATGACTTTAGTGCTTGCTCTAGCAAACCATACACTGGCAGAGCAGCTATGGTGATGGCTGGAATACGCTCAGGTGTACTTATATTTAGGCACCTGTTCTGTCTTCACATATATTTCAGCTCCTCTTCTGAATCCCTTGTTTGAACTGTACACTGCCCACTTTGAGGATGTGTCTGCAAAGGTATTTCTAGTTTCTCATGTGAAGGGGTTGAAACATGACAGCAAAGAAATTGCTATGATAGCTTATGCATTACAAAGGATATTTACCAAATTGTTTTACTTGTTAGAGTGCACATCTTAACTAAAAATAAATCCACAAAAATTTACTAACATGGAGGATCTGGACAATACTTTTCACTGATGATGAAATTTAGAGGAAAAATCATTTCAGGTGACCAAAGCTTTTGAGAATTTAGAGTAAATGTAACAATTATGGCCACAGATAATGAATTTTTAAAAAAGGTCCTCAGACTTTCTATTTCAAATTTATTGAAACTATTTATTTTTGAGTTTGGATATGTCATGCATTATTTTGAAATTAATCTATATTAAAGACAAAATATAAAATTATACATTTCATAAAACAATCTGTTCAGAGTGAAATAAATTGTTACTCTGAAGTTAAACAATATATTTTAGGTTGACCTGAAACTCTTTCTGTCCTTGATATTTTTTCATATTTCCAAGAGAAAAATGCCAGACAATTACTTTTGTTTTGTTGGAGAACATGAACATATCTACATCTTCCCATAGTTTTCAACTGTTGATCTCCATGTTTCTTTAAAAAAAAAAAAAGTGTCCCTTATCTTTATGATTCATCAACTGAATTGAGATTCGACTATTTCTATTTGTGTTGCAGTACCTCTGGACAGTTCAAAAGCAATCATCAAAACAGGCATGTGAATGTCATGGAAACACAGCTTTTCTGAACCATGAAAAATACATTATTCTTCACAAGTCTTGCAATTCTTCACAATGTCTTCATAACTCTTTAATACTAAATCTCACATTTAAAAGGTTGCCAGACATTTTTTCTGAGCTACATACAGGACATTTTCCACCACTGTAAAGTAGTTGCTCTGGGACAGATAATGGGCAAAATTGCTCTAGCATGCAGCCAGCTCAATGAACAGTTCTAATCCTGAAAGATTGGTGTTATGGCCAGGTCTCAGTGCTGGTTGGTTGCTCTCTGCTGGGAACATTCTCTGCTGGAATCTCTCATGAAGCACCCCCAGCATCAAAATCAAAGGTGGTGGTGAGAGCCCAAATACCTACAATTACTGTAAAAATGTGGCTCACCATTCACATACACATCAAGCCCTCTGAGCCATGACCCTCCATGAAATGATGCTGGCAGAGAAAATTGATGATGTGACGGGGCACATCATGCTGAAGGCAGCTGCAGAAAGGGAAAGAAACACTGTGATGTAGGAGTTTGCTTTTAGAAAAAGTTTGGAGAAGGTGTTTTTGACAAGCATGGTAAAACTGTATTGACTAGCTCCCTGGTCTTTTATTCTCCTCACTGCTTTATGTAGTCATAACATGAAAGAATCAGCTAATCAAGGCTCCCAAGACTGTTCCTCTTATAGAGTTTGATTTTCATTACTTATGTTTAGATGGCATGGCCATCTTATGATGATGAACAGAAATGCTGTTAAAGCCTACAGAATTTTGGTGGAGTGTCAGCCTCTGGATTTAACATTCAGTAGTTACTTGCAGGGGATTGAGAGTCAAGTCAGGTGCCTCCTCATGTAAATGCCTAGTGTTTTCCACAGATAAATTGAAGAGCAGTCACAGCAGCAGAAACAGGACTGTAGAGCTGTCACTCATGACAAGAGTTGATTTAAAAGCAACACTATGAGGGCAAGAACACTTCTGCCTCACATTTTCTAGGGAAGCTACTAATAAAAGGGAGATTTAAAAAAAATATTTTCCCCTTCTTGCTGCATTATTAATTTGCTTGGGGCAGGATAGCTATTAAAAAGTAAACATGAAATGATATATACATGATCCACAGACACAAATTCATGCTGAATATGCTTCTACTGGAAGGCAGAAACGGGTTTGAGGCTATTTCTGCTCTGAGGTTCCTATTCACTTCTCCAACAAACAAGCTGCAGAAGAAGGAACCTCACTTCCACTGGGACCAAAGGTATAGTTCAATGCCAGCATTTTCTCACTGCTTCCTTACACCATGCAAAAGTGTTGATTTATCACAATAAATAATTAGACTGCTTCAGTTCCTGACAACATGATTACTATGGAGAAATGGCTAACTGAAACAATTTGTGGGAATATCTTACTCAGCAGCAGCAGCTCAGGAGCATCAAGAAGAGGGTATTATGCCTGACAACAGAAGAAACATGGTTTCAGGTGGGAGTCACACAGAAAGGATATTTTTCTACTGGTACTTGCATGCTTTTTTAGCACTTACATGTGGATGATAATAATTAATCTGCTGTCATTAACTAATGTTTATCCATAGCAAGGTTGAGCTGGTCTGAAGATGCCAATGTGAGAAAGTAGCAGAGGAGAAAAATGGTTCTGTTGTCTGGAGTGATGTTAGCTCTCATGAAGACAATGTTCTTAAATTTAAAATACATCTGTTCAGAACCATATAGAGTATTTGTAGTTTTACTGGGCTCAAAACATGAGCTTAACATTTATTCCATAGTCTTAAAAAAGCCACAAAATAAAGCAACCTCCCCACCCCCCAAATTTTCCCAATTAGTGACTGTCAGATTTTTAGAATACACCTTAACTTTTCAGAAGCAGGAACTTGAATGTGTCCATATCCTCTAGTGACAGTTCCTGACCTGCTTTACCTTGCTGCATGCTGAAGCACTTTGATCTATTCTGCAGCACAATATAGGATCCTCCAAGTGCTACTGTAGCAAGAGATATATTAAGAAACAACTAATTCTGTCTCAAGCTTAACACTTCACAATTTTACATCCTATCTTGCATGATAAGTCATAAATAATGGACCTGGAAATCAACAATGAGAACATTACCCCTGTGAAGTTAATGGTAAGCAGGGATTTAAATTCCAGTTCATATCTGCAGCCCTTGCTTTTCTTCAGCACATCCCTTCCCTCAGCAATACTGGAAAGTGTTTACAGACAACTCAGTTTCACTATCTGGAGACAAAACATGTTATGCAACATCCAGATTTCATAATGTTTTTTATTATTTTTCTGGTCCTGCAAAATTGCTATTATGACTTTGCAAAGGCAAATAAAAGACCCACTCCTAGCAGGGCAGGACAGAGTTCTGCTTATCCAATTTGTAGAAATGGAACTGATACTTGCTAGAGTCAAAGACTGAGTAAGGTGAGATGTACAGGATCAAAAGGGGCTTATCAAATACCTCTCTGAACAACTGTCAGATAGATACAGCACAAGAGAGACAGAAAATCAAGTTACTTTGGACTAAAATGTTATTTCATGAAAGCATCATTCAACAGTTCTCCCTCAGGTAGACAGGACAAACTCTTGAAAAACTATATAGACTGAAGAAAGCTTTTCAGTCTGAAAAAAATTGAAATACCCAGTTTTTAAGACATTTATCCATCAGCTCCAGGCTATATAAAACTTTCCCTGTTATTTCCTCAGGTTTTCTGTTTGGTAAATCTTTCAAACTGAGAACTGGAAAATATCTGTGAAGTTATAAGTCATAAAATGCAATTATCTTTTAATAAACTCATAAATTGTAAGAAGCATAAACTCATTTGACCAGGTATACAAGCATCATTATTATATTGGTTTTCATCATTAGAGCAAAGGAGCTGTAGAAACTGTGCACTATGAAGCAGTGAGCTGCTTTCAGCACAAGCAGTCAGTACATGACGTGTTCCTGGGCATTTATTTTTAAAAAAAATACTTAGCTGATGTGTCAGAGCATTTGAAAGGACAAACACACCCATAGATCCAAAACTTCACAATTTGGAAGGAGTCTGAATCATGATTTGTATCCCTGTTTTACAGCTGGTGCTCATGGAAATGAAGAAGAAAAAAACCCCTGAAACATAACAGAACACTTTCCCTACCTTCAGAGAGAGCAGAGGGAGCACGGTTAGAATCATTGGCTTCTTCGATACAAGAAGCTGTCAGATCCAAGCAGCCACCAAAGCAGTGTAAATGCTGTCAGTCCAAAACTTGGCAAAATCTCTCGGGTTTTGCTTTCCATTTCAGACTCAACATGTAAATCATATCTGAAAAGATTCTCAACTCTCGGCCACTTTTTCGTTAGAAACTGATTATAAAGGAACTGATTTGGGATTGTGCTCTGAAATTGCCATGTACTTGCATTTTATTTCTTTGTTTTTGACATGGAAGCAAGTGAAGCCTAGGGGTTTTACCTGAATTTTGTTCAGAGGTCCTTTTTGAACCTAAAAGAAATGCAAAGATGCAGTTACATAAGATTTTTTTGTGAGAATTTTACACCATTGGAAATATGATACAATACAAATGTTATATTTTATGGAATTTTCTGGTACTGCAAATTCATAGTTTCCCTAAACTCAAGAATTTGTTAATATTCAAATAACTTTGAAATAATTGCAATTTGCAATAAACCAAGACATATGCCTAGTTTTCCCTTGCTTCAGCAGAAATCTGCAATCTGTCCTTTTCCATCTGTAAAGGACAAAAGCACACTACAATGGAACTAAAAACACCATGTGCTACTGACAAAAATATGTCTCTAAAATGTATTTGTTCTATCTACTTAAATAAAATGTGCTGATTAAACGTGAAAACAGCAACAGACTGTCATTTATACATTTCTTTGATGATGCATGTCGTACGTTAAGAACTTATAAACCATAGCACAAAGCAGGAGGCTTCAGCCTTCAGTGGTTTGTTAGTTCTGTGTGCTCAGGATTCAGCAAGCGTTTCCCTATCAGGACTCAGTAAGCATTTTCCCTATCAGGATTCAGCAAGCATTTTTCCTATCTATGTTCTAAAATAGATACTTGGCTGCAGCTGGGATCCCCAGTGCTGAGGCAGGCTGGGAACAGGAACATCTTGTGGATGCTTCTGGGCCCAGGTCTCAGTTTTGTCATTGACCTGGCTTGTTAGCAAGTAAGGATCTATTGAGAGTGTCTGAGACAGAGACTGTCTCCTGCTGTACGTGCATTTGCATGGCATTGCCCAGCATGATGGGATTCTAATTCACCTGGCTTTCTAAGTACTAGCAGATAATAGTATTGCACTAAAATAGGGTGATGCACTGATACATAGTACAGGCAAAGCTCTTGTCCAGGCTACATACCTAATGCTATTTATCTACTCTGTGAGGGACTTACCAGCTAAACTGAAATTAAAATTTTTAATCTTATTATTGATATTTCCCTCATTTCTTCTGAATTAACTTAAGCAAAGTACTTTGTAACTGTACTTTCTGAACCTTATATTTTTGTCTGTTTATGCATTCTTTTGCAAAAGTTAGTTGTTCACGATGAGTCATGTTCAGTGATTGGCATGAGTAAATTAGCTTTTGCTCTATGACTGTTCTGATCAGTAGGTTTAATTAGTACCTGTGTTTATTGCAAAGATTTGCTTTGATGCTGTGTACCTACTCTCCCATGCAATTACACTGGCATTAGCAATGAAGACAATCCTGGCAGAAACCACCCGTGAAAAAGCAGCATCATGAGGCAACAGGACAACTAAGCGACCTTTCTTGACTCCAGATAAAATCAACGATTTCCTAATGTGGCTAGCATCAGAAAATAACCCCACTTCACTGAAGTTAATATTTCTTTGATGTTACACATCTCTTACCTGATTAGCTTTTAAGTAACAGTACCAGCAACAATGATCACTGTTTTATCTTTTATTTTTCTAATCTAAATTAGACACTTCTGATTTTTATATTATAAATAGATTTGTTGCATTCCTGTCTGTTGCTATGCCAGAAAACAGAAAGATCACTACCTCATCAATAAAAATAGAAACAGCATAACTGTTCAAATATGTCAACGACTATTGGTGGAAGAGCTGTCATTGCAACAAAGGCACCAAAGTAAGTCTTAAAAGAACTTGAATAGGATGAAAAAGGTTTGTTTTGTTAATCCTGATCATTCTATTAGAAAATTGCAATGTAGTTGATGGTAAAGTTGTATGAAAAAAGGAACACGCTACTGAGAAGAAAATATATCTATTAATATCTGTAAGAAAAAGATTATTTTAAATAAGAGGTAAAAAAAGAAAAAATAAACACAAAAGTACCTCTCCAGAAAAAAATGGTTTTCTATCCCCAAAAGGATTAATAATTGACATGTAGCAGCTTCTGTGGCAGCCACTAAGCAGATGGATGGATAGGGCTATTCCCTCTCATAAATTTACTAATGGCAAGTACCCAGTATAAACATTAATGCAGTATAAATTGTTTTATGCTCTTGAGATTTTTAGTTCCATAAATATTTTTGGCAGCTTGGATAAGGGGATATAATTCCTTGGCCTTTAGTTAATTTCATACTTTTAAAGCATAGTTCTTGCATTTCCCACAGAGCAATACACTGAAATCACAAACCTAACTGTTGCCTCTTGTCTGAGAACACTGTTTGTGCTGTCTGACTTCTTCACTGAGGAAACACATCATATGAAGATTTCCTGACTCTACTTGCCCATGCAGTGTAAGAGCAGGATTTCATATAATTTCCTTGTACTAAATACATGCCTATATTTTTATAATGTTGACATTTTGCATTTTGTCTTGTACACTAGATTTTTCTTTGTGGTCTACGCACAGGTAAATATTATTGTCCAGTTATTTCATAACACTTATTATTATTTCCATAATATTTCTGTTATATTTCAATTGAAAAATCTGTTCTAGGAGTACAGAATAAATTGCTTGTAGCTTTCAGTCTGCTTTTGTGGAATACCATACTTTCAGGGGAAAATCTAGAGTTTTTGCAGAATTCTGATCTCTTAAACATCCTCTTGCCTCATACATGTACATTGTTGACCAAAAAAAGCTGGAAATATTCTCCATTTCATTAATTAAAATTCATTTAAACAGTATTTGATTATTTGTAAAATTAATATGTATCCCACCAAATATGATAAGTTCCCCCACCAAAAAAAAAAAAAAGTTGAAGCATGTTTCAAAACTCTAGCTCAAACAGCCTGATAGAGAAATAAATAATCTATCCCTCTAGCAATAGAGGTCTCATAAAACAGCCTATACTTTGGCTCCAAGTCTCAGGTGTATAAATACAAACCACAAGACTTTGGTCTGTAATCTTATTGTTTTCCTCTAAACAGAAACAGAGATGAACACCCTGTGTTCTTTCAGCCCTCCTGATACATCAATCCCTGTTTCCATGATCAAGTTTTCTGAAATACTTCCTAAGCAGTGGATTATAAAGTTATAAAAAACCCAAACATGGTGTACAGGGGCAGAGTTGTACTCTGTTTCCCATAACAGCATAAGATTACCTCTTTTCCTGGTGTTATCCATCTAGTCAAAGCTCTTGTGGCACTACAAGATAAGTAGGAAGGAGAGACACGGCTTTTTCTCTTGGGGCACACACAGCCTCCCAGTCTCTAGCAACACATATTGCGATAACCTCACGTACTAGAGATGTCACCTGGACAAATACCCATCTTCATGTTTTACATTTAAGAAAAAAAATTAATTCCTTCAATCTCTCTTTGAAGCACAATTTCTTACTCACTGGATCACCCTTGTCTCTCTCTTCTATATCATTTCTAATTTGCCCCACAGGAGGAGACACATTAATATATTTTCTGAGCTGTAGGCAGTTAACATGCATATATACATAGGACTTTACTAAAATCACATGTGTAATGTTTTCTTCTGTTAAGCTAAATGCATTTTCTTCTCTTATATATCTTAGGTTATTGCACAACTGAGTTTACAAAGCGTGAGTATTCTGAAGATAGGAATTGTTAAGCTTATTGTCTGAACAAAAAAGAGGCTCAAATTAAGATGTGAAAAATTTATATGATTACAAAGAGCAAGATTTTTCTTTCCTTCTTCCATCTAAGAAAGCATGCGATTCATTCGGTGAGTGGCTATAACTCTGGTACAGATTCAACAGTTTCTTTCCCCTTTCTTTCACTCTTCAGCCCAGTGTTCTCAAAACGTACACTGGTGAGGAAAGTTCATACCCTGGAAGTTCAGTGTTTCATGTTTGGCCAAAGAAAAGTTAGGCTATTAAAGTAAAATGTCAAGATAATTTGCTTTTTAATGATCTAACATAATTGGACGCAGGGCTTCAGACAGGAACTAACTTCAAAGCTGGTAAGAAAAGTAATCTCAGCACAAAGGTGCTGTTGGCACATTTTTACTTTCAAATACTTTTCATGAATGTAATAATGATGATTTGAAAGTTTATAGGGATTTGCTATAATTACTCATTAAAAAAGCATGGACATAATGGCTAATCTGTGACCATTGCAAAGTCAGGTTGGCCTACAGTAATGGGTAACTATTTTGCAAAACTAGGAAGATATGGGCAAACAAATATTCAGTTTCAGTTTTGTGCATTTCACTGCTTTCAATTTTTCACACTGTTGTTGCAGTAAACTAGTAATTTATGTACATGGTGCTTGGATACTATTGAGGTGAATGAGTACCTGAGAGAGGTTTTGTTGTTAGTAATCAAGTAATCCTTCTTAACAGATTCAGCTTTTTAATTTTGTTTGTTTTTCAATCAGACCCTGAACTCATGACAGATTCAAACACATTTGTTTGTCTATTTGTTTAGTTATTATTTAGGTCTGGGTTTGGTTTTGTTTGGTTTGGTTCTTTCTACATAAGAAGTGAAAAAAATTGGGATAAAAAAATCAGACACCTGTAAACAAAGAAATTTTTAATTTTTACCTTTCCTCCACATTTTTTCATTCTTTTAATAATCTATTTTACTGGTTTCAAATAACTATATATCAATCTGTGACTTCAAGGATAAAGCTCGATTTGTTTAAATGGTTCAGATATAAATATTTTATTATTTTCTTCATTGTTGATTAGGCCTGGCTTGGGCTTCCACTTAGACCTTCCACTCTACTTCTGGCAATATATACAGAACAGGTGGCATTTTCTCACATTAGTGGCTGGATGGGAAAACTGTCAGCCCTTATTTTTTTGGTAATTTTTTAGGGGAAAAAATGTAATAGTAAAATCCCTTTTATGCAGCCCCAAGTCAGTCTTCGTTCTGCTGTAGGTACATTTTTAGGAGGAAAATTTTGTTTCTCTGATTTTTCCTCTTAACAAGGGCATTATTTGCGATCTAGTAACAGATCTAACTATCCACTCTATTACCTTTCCCATGTGTAAAATTCTTGCAGATTGATAATCCCTTTAATTTCCTGTTTTTTAATGAATGGATTTTATATAACTGTTCATTAGTGTAATTGTTGTTGATTTTTATTTTTCACTTCATTATTTCTCCAACAAAACTTTTGCCACTGTTACTTTCTTAGCAAAACAGAGTAAATTAATCTCAGCATCTGGGAAAACTGTTTGGAGGTGAGCATAATAAGGTGTAAGACACTCCTTATGTTAGAATTCTTGCTTATGCTCACCTGAAAACTGAGGTCAGGATGCCTGAGGATACATTTAGGGGGTATTTAGCTGACATTTAGAGACATCAAGCTCTTTAATCTCTACAAGATACCTCTTTGACAAGACAGTCTGTTCATGCTATTAGTGTTCCCTGAGTCCTAATTCGATAGAAACAGATTGAGAGCAGGAGAGCTCTGTTGTGCCACTAACAAGTTTCAGCAACTATGAGCTTAAATGAGAGCTGAAATAGCAGTCCCGAATTAGTCCAATGCTAATAACCCCAGTTGTTCATTCATTTCTAATTGATAGTCTTAGAAATGGCTCCTCTTAGTTTGAGCATCAAGCAAGTACCATAAAGAAGCACTCTATCTCCCTAAAGGCTTGTTACAATTTTCCCACTTGTTTTTAATTTACATATCAGTCACAGAGACACTGTTGCTGATCTCCTGAGTGACTTCTCTGCAACTTCAGAAGAGTAAAAAAAGGATGGTAGGGCTGGAATAAAGGCAGACACTTCAAAGCCTAAATAGCTGGCAGACCAATAAGATGAGGATGTATAATAATCACTTTATGTTAAGAGATGCTTAAGCTTCTGTGACATATTTTTTTGTGCAGTTTGAAGTCCTAGCATGAGCCTCTCATGGAGATGTTAAACCAGCAGCAGAAGCTCTATTAGAAGTCGTGGCTGTTTACTCTTTGTCAATAAAGGCCAGTGACAAATACCATGAATTTCATATTGTTGGTCTTTCTAATCTGTAGTAGGGGATTTAAGAGTTTATAAATTGAATCAATTTATGCATTTCTAGTGAGGTTATTACAATAGAAAGCAGCAATAAAATTGTATTTTCTGTTTTATTTCTATATTTTCTCAATTTTTCTCTCTATTAATTTCAGTCACCACCGACTTGTTTGCTTGTTATTTATTCTGTGTCAGTGTCATTTACAAATGCTATGCTGTATCTTTATTTGGATATCTATCACATGGCATCTGATCCTAGGCCCAACTACAAAAAGCTACAATTTTTTGAAGCAAAGCTAACATTTACCAGAATAAGATTGATATTAAAAAAAATTGAATCTATCACTATCTAAAATTTTCATGGGCAATTTGTTAATCACGATTTTCGTCAAAATAGGATGGTTAATTTCAAAGAAATTCCAGCTATTGCAAGGGTATGGTTAACCCTATTCTTACTGATCACTGAGTAGTACATAACATTTTAATTTCGAAGTCTGGTATCAAAGAAAAGACTATCACAAAGGCAAGATACAGAAGGAACACTTGCCTTATGCAAACTTTACAGGATATCATTATTATGGGTTTCTTCTCTGCAAGACTACAGTGACAAAGAAGGGCAACAGTGAAATTTTAAAAAGTTTAAATACTGGAATAATCATCTTTGCCAATACACTTCTACAGGTGCAGAGAGAAGTGTATTGATTGTTTGGACCCTGAGAGAAGTGCAGTATATTGTAGTGCCGGGACAGAATTTGATTATGTGCTCCTTGATCTCTGTGGTGAGCACTTACGCACGGGAGCACTTCAAAGGGCTATGCTGGAGAGAAAACCCTCCCCACCAGGAGGAAGGTTGGAGCAGTCACTGGAGCTCACCTGAGCACAAGACTGACAATCCCAGGGCACCTGGGTAGGAAAGACCGCCGGGGTGAGGAGGAGGGACTAGGGACGTACTACATGAGGACTGTAGGGGCTGTGATGAGGACGGAGCAGGGGGTTAGGGTGGAGAGGAGGAATGGGTTTGAGTAGATGGAAGGAGATCACCAATGACCTCAGATGTATGTGTGTAGTACTGGAAGGGGTAAGCAGAGATTTCAGCTTCTTTGAGAAAGAGAATGACAGTAAGTAAGGGTCAATGAAGTTTGAAGATCTCTGAGTGGATGAAGACAAGTTATAACAGAGCTGTGGAAGCCTGGCAGGGCAGGCAGATCTCAATCCCGCTTTTTTCTCCCCTTCTCACCCATGTATTCCTCCTTTCTTGGGATCTCTGTCTGCTTTCCCTCTTCCCTAGACTCAGAAGCCATACTCCTTACTCACACCCACCCCAGCACCTGGCCTCAGGCAGCTACCCTTCACTCCTGCAAGACACAAAGGTCCCACTGCTTCCCTCTATCTGGGCCCTCCTTGATCTGCTGCACATTCTGGCCTGGAGGGAAGGGATGGAGGAGGGCTGGTCTGCTGGATGGAGACTAGAGAGTGAGTCTTTCTGCTGCTGTCATTCCCAAAGACAAAGCTGTAGCAGTGACATCTACTTCTGCTGGGAAGAGCTAGTCCTAGTGCAGTTGCTGCTGCCTCAGTCTTTGGCCTCTGCTTTAGCAGCAACATCCACAGAACACAAGATTTTAACAAGCAGGAGGTGGGGATTGGCATAGGCAAAGTTCAGTCTGTTGGCCACTGAATCTAGCCATTAACCATTAATGATCCATCCCAACAGAAATCAGCGACCATTGGAGTTACTCTAAACGTGGGGTAAGCGCAAGAATGGCAATGCAAAAACCTGCCAGTCTTAAATTATTTTTCTCTGTATGATGCATGTGCTTAATTGATTGAATATAATTAACAGTGCTTGGGTATTTCTACAATTTTATTTTCTGTGTGGGAATGCCCAACCCAAAGAGTCTTTCTGATGTTACTAAACTCCACTTTTCTGCTTCATGCTAAAATCTCTCTGCTGAAGCCAGGTCATTTCTGGCTGTGGAAAAGCTTCACACCAGCATGGTTCAAAGAACTCATTGTGGCCCAGATTAGAAAGGCATTCAGTTGCTTACAGATGGAAACTGGCACATAAGACATCAAAGACCCTAACTCCCACTGATTCACTGATACATTTTTAAATACCTTCTGATCAAAAAGGCTAAATCCACCAAGGAACCTAGATCCTACTTGCAAATTAAGGTGTGTACTTTCAAAATTAAATTGCTATTAGAAATTTCAGAAATTCTGAGTAACTGCTTCCTTATTCCCAAGATGCTTAAATTCTGCTGATTTGCATCCATAACAGCCCCTCCATGCCTCTTGCTGTCTGGCATTCACAAAACTCTGGGTATGCCAAGGAGATCCATATGTATTCACAAAATAAATACCCCAAACATCTCTTAGACTAGTCATTCTCAGACAGCACATTACTCAGGCAAAAGAGAAGGGGATGTGCACCTTCCACAACAGCACACCTCTGAGGTGACCTAGTCCCCTCAGCACATAAGACCTTCCCCTGCAGAACTGGAACAGATGGTGCAGCTGCATTCCTCTTCACTCAAGTGAATACACAAACGATATGTTCCAGTCTGTGGTGCTCTGGGGCTCCATGGTGATGCTAGCAAATTGACTGTCCCTCACTGCAATTTCTTTCTGATTTTTGGTTGACTTGGGGCTCCTCGGATTTTTTTCCAGGTGCACAGTGTGGTTCCTACAGGTCACTGCACTGTTTAAAGGTTAGGCTTTGTTGTGCATATAACTGAATTTTCCAAATTCTCTCCAGGCATTTTCCCAAATGCCCAGCTTTAGCACTTTGGCTGCCTTAACTCCCAGCTGACTTCTTCCAAGTCCACTAAACCTGTGTGTGCCTGGCCCTCTTCTGATTACCAGGGTTATCTGACCGTGCTGACACAGTGACACTGGAAGTCACTCACTTCCTTCGCCTGACCCTTTCCACGCAGTATGGGAAACAGTGCTTTGCAACAACCCTCAGCTCCTGTGTGTGTGGGATTTGGGGCTTTCTCCTCAGTATCTGTGGGATTTGTCTATGACACGTGGGAACTGATAAACATTTTAACCACTGCAGCTACGTCCAGCGGGGATGATAATTCATGGAGCTCTGTTCCCTATGCTCATAGCTGAGCCGGTCAATAATGTGAGCTGAAATCAATGTGTCAGGTCATGAACAGTGCACATAACGTGCCAGCCATTCAATTGTCTCTGCTGTAGGAGCAATAACCTCTGGCAGAGAGAAAGGATGGGCAGCTGGGGATGATAACCTTCCAAATTGCTCTGACATACATTTGGAAAGCCTATAAATTTGAATCCCTGAACACAAATGCTCTGCCATGAAGAGTAACTGCAAGTGCATAACAGAGGGGTTTTTTCTATGTTGCAGACTGCCAAAGGCAGACAGATCAGAAGAGGGACAATCAAGCCTTTTGACCTGCAGCCCAATGCTGTATGCTTGAAAAGAAACTGGCAGTGACTACTGAATGTGATAACAATTTAGGGATCATAATACTCTCCACAGGCAGCCATTCAGTGTCATGTACCATGGGCCAATTTCCTTCAAGTCAACCAACCCACAGCTGTCCTTTCTCTCATCTTTGCTTTTTTGGGTAAGAACAACTGAACTCTGGCTCTGTAGTCAGGTGAATGGCTTTTTGCTGTCTGGCCAAGACAGAGGCCTGATTTCTGTTTAGGTGGGGAATTCTGCTGTGGAAATGTTTTCAAAACATACATTAATTGAGGGGTGGAGCAATCTAACTGCATTTTGAGCTCACAAAATCTGAATTTTTGTATCAATTAGAAATTTTTTGTTCTCTGCATGTGAAGCATATAAGATGCACCTATTTTTATAAAAATGCATTGTGATGCCCTGACCTTACATCCCTTGAAGCAGTTTAACATCTCTTACTCAGATGTAGCTGTGTTCTGAAAGCAGTGATCAGTGACACTTTAGGTTGTGGTCCCTACTGTTCCAGCCCTGCAATAAAAGGATTAACATTGTGCAGAATCTCCAAGAATTTTAATTTCATTTGGGATAAGGCCCAAAGAAACTGTTCTTTAATGGGCTCCACACAATCCCCTACAATATCAAGATTTTTACTTTAAGGTCAGTTCAATAAATCAGAAATATCAATGTTTCAAAGTCTGCTTCATAGCTATAAAATGTTTAAAAAAGTGTGGATTTGAATAATGAGTTGATAAATCACACTTCTTTATAAAGAATAATAGAGTAAAGGTATTATTCAAGCAACAGGTCTATTACTTTCCAGCTCCTTGACACTTTTCATATCCAAGTGCCCATAGAATAAACACACATTATTATTTTATATTTAACAAACTCTTTCAGTTGTATGTTTAGGAAATTTCGGTTCATTTATGTTGTTTTAATTTCATTTTATTTATGATTAATTCTATTGTCAGACAAACGTCATTCTTGATTTCCCTTGACATTACTTGTTTCTTTTGGAGTTTTATCACAACTTTGTACAATCCTGTTTTTGAAAGGCCCCGCTTTTTCCTGACTTGTCTTTCCTGCTACATAAAGCATTTTTGCGATGACAGACCTGATAAATGGATTGTATGACAAAGTTAAACCAGTGGGAGTCCACCCTGAATATAGACTACTAGGGAGGCAATTACAATGTTACTCTTAACAGTTATAATTCATTTGATTTTGGTTTCTCTTGTGCAAAAATCAACTAAGCTATTTTCATGCTTCTGAGAGTAATTTTGATCTTGACTCATTCTTCTCAGACACCATGAAGTGCTTCTGATATGTTGCCCAGTCTAGGGGAATTGTTTCTATCTCCATTTTTATAGATGTTGATCATTTCCATACAACAAAGAGGTATAAAGTACAGCCAAATAACCCCGTTTATGAAAGGGATAAAAATGGCCTTGTTGAGTGCATAAGGGCAAGCCTAACCTCCAATAAATGTAATGTTTCCCAAGGGCTGGAAGGACAAGCACAAATAGGAAAGTAAAAGATCGTATTCCACACATCTCACTGCTGGTAGCTACAAGAATGAGTCTGAGCCTATTTCAAATGTCCACGTTCACAGACATTTTTTGAGGAGGGATGAGATGTCTAGGGCAAGCCCGTTAGTGTAAATAAAGAGGAACTCTGCTACCAGCATTTTTCTCATATATGTCTCATTTAGTAGCCATCATTGTTGCTGAAACAAACTACAGTTACTACTGTCTTCAAAGGGAAACACTGCAACTGGGAGGATGACCCATTTGGGAAGGGTTGTAGGACAGAGGGTAAGGTGTTATCTCTAAGGTGTGCCTTACAAGTCCTCAGCATCCAAGAATAAAGTAGACTTCACCTCCACTGATAACCTGAGGGGCAGTCAGGAGTCCTTCTTCAAAAGAGGACTAGTGTACTGCATGGCAGTCTGTAGAACATTTATTCACAGCTGAAGGCCTCCTGAAGGAAGAATCTGGGCAATAGCCCAACTGAATGGTTAATGCTTCTCAAACTGCAGACAGGAGAACTCCTGCCCAGAAGCAGCTGAGTGTAGCAGCAGTTGATTGGCAGTTTTCCTGGTGTATTGGAGATGGGCCATTCCATGCTTATTTTTGCAAGGTAAACAACTTCTTTTGGAGTTTTGTTCAGGTTGTAAACATGGAAGGGTCTTGAATCAGGACAGTACCTGAATATAAAAGATTAAAGTAATTCTTAGTCAGGACAGTGCTTTCCTATGTTCTAAGTAGTACACCTAACAGGTCTATTTTCTTTAACTGGATTAAGGCTATGATGCACAGTATTGCCAATCCCATCTTCAAAATTCATGTAATTGGAAAAACATCAGAGTTGTTTAAAAGTCACAAGATTGTAAATCTTTCATTTTTTATTTACTTGCTATTTTATTCTTTAGGCTACATTTCCGAAGCAGCTTCAAACCTTTCCATGAGATCAGAAGGGCTCAAAATGTACTCAGAAATGAAGATTCCTTTGCAGTTTCTTGCTGCTAGCATTTGGGACTTCAAGAGAAAGCATTAACAGTTGTGATACTTGCAATAACTTTACAAGAATTGGCAAAGCTGCCTCTGCCTCTGTCTAAATTTCAACTTCCATGTTTCAAAATTTTCAGCCTAAAAGCAAAAATAACTAGAAAAAAAGGACACAACCATTTCACATATGTGGGTGTTTGCAACCTATGTCATAGGGTTTTCTTCCGAACAATTGCAGCAACCACAGCTGGCTTGGCTAATGATTCTTTTTTAACAGAACTATTTATTCCCCTCCCCCTATCTGCAAAAGCAATTTCAGATGTATCTTTTCTTTCTTTTTCCAAGATACATAGAGTATCGCACCCTATGAGAGAAGTAGATCAGCTGAAAAGAGGCAAAACATGTTAAATCTCATGTAAAAAAACTATGCTATTTGAAAAAGCCTGTATATTTCTTTGGTCATCTAAAATGAAAGCAAAACTGACAAAAGACAGTTGCAGTAGAGGAGAAGAAAAAAGAAATCAAAGGAGAGAACATGAGGTTGACTGTACAATGGATATATATTGACAGAGAAAATTTGGGCTCAGGACCCACACAGACAAAAAAAGAAGGGAGGATCAAACTGATTGTAAGTATCATACAGTTTTACCAATCTTTCCTTAGGATTCAAGCTGAGATTGCTGCTCTGGACTGCATAAAGATTAGACAGGGAACAGAGAGATGTAAGAAACTCACTGATGTCCTCTATGACTTACTGGGTCTATGAATAGGTGCATCCCAAGAGCCGGCCACCACTCTCACACAGTGCATAGTATTGTCAAGGATTTAAAAGTATATGCTCTTGAAAGCTTCCTAAGGCACTCTGCCAGTACTGCTGGTGATATAAAAGCTGGAGAAAGCTCAGAAAGTATGTGAGGGGGAGATGTTCACCAATTAACTTCTGTAAGCTAACTCAGGTCTCTGCAGTGATGGTTTCAGGGATGCAGCTGATGCTATGGATACTGTCAGTCACACCTGAGAATCTGAAGGTTACTGAGCTTTCAAAGGTGATTCCAATACTGGATGCTATTTAATTTCCCCTAGGGGATACCAAAATGGGTATTTGTGAGTACTGGTCCCAAGGGGAGTTGTGAGCAAAGAACGTGACGGGTAAACGTTTTGCCTTCTACAGCACTAGAGGTCCTGCTATTCTGCCTTTAGATTTGCTCCTGGACAGCTTAATTCTATTCTCTCTCATGTTTCACGGCAGTGCCATGACTTATTTGGAATGATGACAGAAGAAGATTTATGATTATATTTCCGGAACATCCAGTGCAGAAAAACCACTGAAAACAAATCGGAGGAGTTGAGCTGTGCATCTCAGCAGCCTTTAGTCAGTCCCTCTTGAAACTGAAAACAGACACAGAGAACAGCTGCATTTGCTTCAGCTGAATTCACTGTGAGACGCAGGGAGTGCTGAGGGAGGGGAGTGAGGTGTTTACACTGGTTTTAGAGAATACTGGCTTTCAAATTTTGATTCCTTATTTCATGCTGGGCAGTGATCCCTCTGTGCCAGCAGTGGGAAATGTCAAGCAACTGAGATCAATCAGGCATAATCAGCATTATGATTTGATTTTCTAGGGACAATGTCAGCAATGTGTTAGAGGAACTCATCAAACAAGAAAATAAAAAAAGTTTATGCCTTGAGGGACAGTTCCTCAACAATCTCCAGCTCATCTGATCTCAGATTTCAACACTAACACATTCTAATATACCCTCTAGACACCCACTAAATTTCACAGTGTTTGAAATAAGCAGTGGATTTTTGAGCACATTTAAACAGAAACAAATTCCCATCCTTAATTACAGCAAAGTTTTGGGTTTTTTCCTCCTGTTTGTGGTTACAATAGATCAAGTTAAGGCTGATGCAACAGAAAATTAAACTTAAGAGCAGTAAGATAATAACTTATTTTGGTTCTTACTATTGCTGTTATATGTAGAGACATACAGAATCTAAATTATATGCAGAACAAATTGTCATCCATTAACTCAAATGCCAGATAAATAGACTGAGATTTCACACCCCCCCTGCGATTACTTGCTCTTCTATTCTCCAGGGGAAAAAAAAATAATTAAAAAATAGCCCCCCGATTTCAACCTTTTACTCAAATATAGTACATTTCTAGGGGATGTGATTTGTCCTTCTTCTCTCAGCATTATGACACAGCAAATGGGTATCAAAACTGCAACTGATAATTATCTCAAGAGGCTGTGATACCTGATGAAAATAAGTAAGTGGTAATAAGCATGCCTTGGAACAGTTAACAATATATAAAAGAAATATCTTTTCAGTATTTTCTGCAACACAAAATCACCCTCTGGTGAGAGGGGGTGGAGAGCTCTTCCACATTTTCAGCCTTTTCTCTGAGCTGCTAGAAGGAATGACAAGAAATTTGGAGCAGTGAAGAAGAACTCTGCTTCTGTGGGATATTTGGAACATGGTGGACAAGGAAAGACAAAAAAGTGCAGCAGAAAATGTTGAGTAAGGAGAAGGCAGAGTGTTCTATACTTACGGAATCTTAAAAGTGAGAGGGAATCTCTGCCAAAAGGGACTATTTGGCAGAGGGGGTTATACAGTGTCCAGGACTTTTGATCCTTTAATTATTTAGGGCCAGTTTAATACCTTTATTTGAGTAACTCTTCATTCCTGAGAAAAAGTACTTGCTTGCCATGCAAAGTACAAGAGTCACATCTTCAGGAAATCTGGTAACAATATTCAGCTGTGTAAACCCGACTCTGATCCAGATATTTTAATGACTGTAGCAGAACAAAGCCCTAAAAATATGTTCATTAAAAATAATTCTTTTTGTGACTGCCTAATGCATTCTCTTCAATCAACATACTTCTTATTTGACTGAATTTAAATAATTTTTGAGTTCTATAGATTTATACAAAAGATCCATAGCTATTTAACACTGTTTCACCTTCTTTCATTTTTGCAAAACCCCGTATTTTCCCTAACTCTATTGAAAAAACTGACATGGTCAAAACCACAAAAAAATCCCTGCCATTGATAATTGTTCTTCTAGCTGACAAATTCTGCACCATTGACTGCCTACTGAGATGCAATAAGAATTAAATGGGTGGAAATAACTCTGAAGTGGCAGCTTTAAGCTCTAGCAAAGGAGCACAGAGCCCTATTTTCATGACAACATAGAAAATTGCCTTCTGGGTCAAACTAATAATCCATTTCACCTCCAGCAGCGGCAATAGGAAATGTTGTCCGGGGACAAGTCATGATCCTGCCTCTCTGCAGTTCATTCACTTATATTCCTCCACTACCCACCACTATACCAAGGATGCCAGCAAGTGTGTTCCTACCTCTTCATTTTAGTGTCTCTTTATGCATCTGCTGCTGTGGAATTTTTCTGCTTTCTCCTTTTTTTTAACTTGCTGGTACTGTGGACCTCCACTGCTTCCTGTGACAGCAGATTTCAGAAGGTAGAGCAGGTAGTGGTATTTAAAAAAGGACTTTCTTTTGCAGGTTTTAAACTGCTCTCCAACACTACAGGACTTGGGAAACAATAGTTCTGTATTTGCTTTATACACTGCTTCCATGATTTTATAAACCTTAGCCATATCCCACTCAGCCTGGGAGAGGAATAAGATAATAAAAAGTCCAGCCTTCTCTGATTCCCTGTAAAGGCAGCTACTCCATCCTTTAATCATCTTAGTTGCTTTTCTCTTCATTATCTCTAATTTCCCTATGTCGTTCTTAAAACATGTAAATCGGATTGTACACAGTGTTCAAGATGTGGATGCACCAAGGTTTTATATTTTCTGGTTTGATCTTACTATCCTTTCTGAGAACACTCAAAAATTTTTTGGCATTTTTAGCTGCTGTTGCATGTCAAGTAGATGAGTTCAGACGCCTGCAGGTCTCTTTCCTGAGCTTTAGCTGCCAGTTTTTAGTTCAACACTGTGTAAACACGGCTTAAATTATTTTCCCTAGATGCACCATCTACATAAGAACTCATCCACTACTTTTTACTGCACTCACTCAGGGGTGTATCATCTCTCCAGAACTCATTACTATGTATATGTCATTTGACTCCCTGCAGGAGTTCAGTATCATCTGTGAACTGAGACATACACCCGTATCCCTTCCTTCTGCAGGTTATTGATGAAGATCTTAAATAAAACTAATTCCCTACAATATGGTACCGCTTCCTTTTCTTTATCCTGAAAAGTGACAAAGAATTCCTTTGCTCCCTACTCAGCAGCTTTCAAATCATACAATTATCAGTCCCATGGCAACTTCATTTCTTTAGTAGCTTTCCGCTAGGCATCTTATCATGGGTTTGTTGAAAATCCAAACAAAATATATCTTTGACATATAGATAACTTGTAGAACTCCAGAAAATTAGTGAAGCAGGATTTCCCTTTGCAGGAGTTTACAGGATTTACATAGTGCAGTGAAGGCCACCACTTGTATACCGAAATGGTATTAAATCCTGCACTAATCCAGGTGTTGGCTGCCAGAAGCTGTTTCTGAGCACTGAAAAGATGAGAGGGATGGCTTTTTTTCTATATTGAATTGATCCTTTGAAGATCTACCTAGGGTGGAAAAGCTTAGACCAAAAGAGCCTGAGGGAAGAGATGCTACAAAATTTGCAATAAACCAAAACATATCTGTTTTGGATAGACCAAAATGAAATCCAGGGCCTGCAGAAGCCTTCTCAGAGTGGAAACTTCCTGCCCTACAGGCTCCAGGCTAGCTAGCTAGTAAGGAGCTCCAATGTTAAACAACAGCGACAAGATCAATGTCAGGGTTTCCAACACAGTAGGTAAATTTGGAGTGGATAACTCTGTCCTCTGACCCTAAACATCTGAAAAGCAGAAGACGTAAAGGCTTTCCCTGCAGAGCTTCTAGGCTGGCCCTTCTGGAGCTATTTCTGCACTCCCAGATCCTCATATGTTTGGTTTCACTGCTTTCTTTTTGACTGGTTTTCTAGAGAAGAAGAGGCCATTTATGAAAAGCAGACAGCAAGGTAGCTGCAGGCTGTCATCAGCCACAAAGGTGAGTCTGGATCTTGACACTTTTCCCCCCGACTGAGTACCCATTTTAAGCTGTGGGCCTTGCAGTGAAGCACTGCTTAACACCAAAGATCTTAAAACAAAGGTGGGTAGCAGAATCAAAGCCCTGATTTTAAATTGGCCTTTCTTACATCGCCATCCCAATACTTTCTGAACTATAACACATGTATATGGTATAAACTTTTGGGTAAAAAGTATGGATTAGATCTGAAATCAATTAATAGTTCACCAATGTAGCACTGGCAGACTCATTTGTACAAAATCAGAAGTTTGTGGATTAAGTTCCCCTAGTATTAATAAAATAGTAATAATCTAAAGTCTGCTATATATTCACAAGCCTAATTTTTAAGTTTGAAATTATTTTTCTCCCCTTCATTTAGCTTTGTATTATTTATTAATTTATGATATATTAAAGTTTTACTAACATGAACCTTATTCAGTATAAATAGATATCTTCCAAAGAAAGGCAGATTATTGTTCTATTTATATCTATAAATTAACAATTACATTTGACATAGGAATTATTTTAAAATAATGTTTCATATTATAGTTCACTTTATATTTGCAATCATATTTATAAATGTGTGATGTAGCATTACTGCACTGTTCTACTGACCTTATCAGAAAAAAGAGAACTGTCATCTATATTATTTTTCTTAATTGGGAATGTTTTTTCTATTATGCTGTGTAAAAGTTCACAAAGAAGCATAACCAAAAAGGGAATATTTCTCACTCGCAACTATCAGTAGTTTATTGCAATATTGCAATAGTAAAACTATTGTAGATTTCTGTAAGCATCAAACTAAATTGTACACCTCCAAATAAACATGGTGGTGGAGGTGCATGTGCCTACTGCATTTGGTACAAAGGTGAGAGGTGATGGCTTGTGGATTCTGCAAGCCACTGCTGCAGCAGGAGGTTAAAACCTTAACTTACTTTGCCTAAAGAGAAGTTTGAGTGTGGTGAAGTCCTTCTGTGTTCAAGCTCACGAATTTACTGTCTTGTCCTGCAAAGTACCTCTGCAAAAGAGTATTTGATACTCAAGTTTCTTTACCAAAATAACATGTTTTCACTGCAATAAAAGTAAAAAGGAGATATATAAGGGTATGTTTAAGCTCGGCAATTTCAAGGTTCCTACAAGTAACAGATTCCAGGTTGGTAGACCCTGAAGGCAGCCTAGACCAGCTGCCTTCATTAGCTAGAAGTCCTGTTCTGCTCTGTTCAAACCTGGAATCAATTTTACCTCTGATTTCAGTGGGAACAGAGTAAAACGTTTCACTCACATGTTCTTCTAAGGAGCTGAGGTTTGCTTAGCAGCCTTTGAGATTTCAAGGATTGAACTGTAGGCCTTATGCCTCCTGGCAGAAGGTACTCATATGACTCCAAAAGAGCAAATAAATGGTTTGCAAGGGAGACTCAAGTTGTTTTACACCAATGATTTTTATATATCATTTTAGAGTATACGACCTCAGGCTGGCCTGAAAATAAGGCACAGAAGTTCCCAACAGCAGCTCCCACTTATTCTTGGACTTTTGCGGAGTTAAGGCAGATTCATGCTTATTTTTAACCTAGAAATATCTTTCTAGGGGGCTATGTTCTGCCTACTTCATAGTTTGAATTGTATTTGTAAGATCTGAGGGAATGAGATGAGCTACTGAAGTAAATCTGTTCTGGGAAAAAACATACAGAACGTACAGAACTGACTGGGGTTTTTTTTGACACAGGGATGTCTGTTCTGTTCAGCTGAACGGTCAGAAATAATACTTACCTGAGAAACTATCAAGTGCAAACCTCTGCCAGAGTAAAAATAATTTAAAATGGTGACGTTAGGATTTTCAGTGGTGGCTGAGAAGACAGATATACAATTCCTGTTAGGTTTAAGGGAAAGGTTTCCAGAAACCCAAGGTGTAACACTCATGCTAATATTTGGATGCATAGTATAAGATAAAATGTTATGGACTGTTTGGAGAAAAAACTGTGTTATTTTGTTCAATGCTTCTGCCTTCTGTCTCTGACAAGGCAAATCAGCTAAACCACTGACCTTTTCTTAGGTATGATTTTTTAAAAAGTCATAATGTGGTAGAAAATCTAAAAAAAATTACACAAGAATTTATCAGTTTCTTTAATAATACTCACTGCTTTCCCACTATGTAGGCCAGATATATTTGCACTATAAAGAACAGAACTGTAACATTAAAAACATGCAAAACTACATGGCAATTAATCTTTGCTGAGGAGAGAAATGAGTTGGTAAAGAAGCAATGTGCTAAATTTTGCTTTCAAATATGAGGCAAAAGTAAAGACTCAGATAAAGAAGATCTCTCTTCTTCCATACACAGACATTAACAGCATTTTCTTCGTTTTTGGTGGTGAACAAAATTTTCTATTAGAAGAGAGAAGAGTGTATCTGATACTCCCAGGAGGAGAGGTTAACAGCAGAAACAGGTATGTACAGAAGCTTGTTGGTGAGCTAATATTGGGAGGAAGGTGATAGGGATAAAAGAAGACAGGAACGGATGGCAGTGTCCTGTGTCCTGACTTGCAGGAATCAATGCTGGAAGAAAGCTAGAACCACAGGGAAGACTTCAGAATAAAGGGGGAGGGTGAAGTTGTGAAAGTCACAAACTAAATCTTTTCTACATAACAGAAAAGCCAGAGTAAGACAGGATGTGTGGAGGTACACAAAACAGAGTGGTCTCTAGTTACTCTACAAAACTCTGCTGCAGAATCTATAGAGGAATCTGCTTTTTCTGAATCTCCTCACTGGAACTTGTTGATAGGAAGATGTGTTATTAATTTCATATAATGGCAGATCCATCTAAACCTGCCATAATCCACACTGTTAAGTAAACAATTAGGGCTCTGTGTGAATGTGTAAGATTTACAATATGACAAAAATATGGATATTTTGGATATTTATGGATATTAATATGTGTTTACAGATGAAACACCCCCCCCCCATTTTTGCCAATTTTTGTCTTGCCATTTTATATTTTGGCCTGGGACACAGTAAATAATATCTGGAAGAAAGGGAGTCTATACCAGGAACTTCTCTGGGAGGTTCTGCACACACATCAGCTCCCCAAGTCTTTGTGAACAACAAGGAGAATATCACAGAGACATTTTGTAAGGAAAACTCAATACAATCTGCAAAGCATTAAGCATCCAACCCTGTATAAATTGTGTATCTGGAATCAATTGACACTAGGTGTTTCAATGTCACTGAGGGTCTGGGAAACAACTACTCATACACTGGATTCCAGTCCAGATACTGATGGTGAGAAAATTTACTCACAGATCCTCAGGATACCATTAGTGACACGTGGAATTACTTTCACTCAAGTTTAGGTACCCACAGTGTACAAAGAATGAGCTGCTGAGGTTCCCACTATTGTTTGAGAAGGTCTTGCAAACAGTTGATGGTGTTTAGGGTGCATTTCATCCAACCAAACATAACTATTTGTTTTAAGAGGGGATGAAGCAAGTTTTAAACTGGTTAGACTGAGTAACTCTCTCCTAGTAGGAAAACTATCTTGGGAGCAAACACCTCCACCACAGACAGCCACACACAGCCTCTTGAAATGTTTTTATACTTCTGTGGGTGATCATATATCTCTTACCATTCCCCAGGACCCTGGGATGATCATTCTGCAGCTTGCAGGGCAGGGAGGTGACACTGAAGAGCAGATGAATCTTCCCAGCTCCAGCCTGTGAAAACAGCACTGCAGAAGGAGCTTCTTGCTGAAAGAAAGCTGTGGCAGTCAGATGTGCTGGGTGAAGGGAATAGATCTTCAGAGAATGGTTGCAAAATTTCCCTGGAGCACGAAGGAGGCTTTCAGCTGATCTGGAAAAGTGGGAGCTGACACATTTCTCTGTGCCGAGCCGGCCGGTATGGATAAGCTGTGTGCACAGATGGTGCTCTGGCTGCTGGTCTCCTAGCTGTGTGCAATCACAGAACAGTTAGCCTTCCAAACATGCCAAACCCCTACCCACTTTTTCCCAAGCCTCTTCCCATCCCCTCTCCTCCATCCTAAAATACCCTTAGCAGTTAAAATGCCATCACTCTCTGCAAAATGTGGGTGTGAATCGCAGGCAATTAACAAAGGAAAACCAAGAGTGCATTTAGAAAACTGCCAGTTCAGTTCTGAGTAGGAGGCAGACTCTTTGCAATCAGAGCACTTTTCCAACATTGTAAAGCTAGGCTGACAAGCTTAACTTCTTCACAAATGGTGCCATCAGTCAAAAATGAGACACTGAGGTTTCACTATACTCATAGATGTGACACCTGTAATGGAAAGTATCCTGTTGGTGTATCAGCAAGGAAGAAGATGAAGCAGTTGAAACTCCTCAACATTTCTGTATACTACTTTTAGTCATATGATTACAGTTTGAGAAGGGGGCCATACAAGTTTGCTTCACTTAGCCTAAAATTTAGTCCTTTGGTAGTTCTAAAACTGTGAGAGAGTGCACAAATGAGACAGTAAGTACTTAATTTTTTCAAATGAATGATAGCAGGTATGGAAAGTGCTCTTTTCCTGTTTCTTCAGCAATTGAAGTAATTTCTTAAGGACAAAAAAATGCTTACAAAGGAAATCTATTAATTTAATGCCATGTATTATTACCAAATTACATTATTCCATAAAATACCACACAGAGGCACAGAATGACTCTGGATAAAGCCAGTGAGCATTTCAGCACAGCTTGCAAATGTGTAAATATGGAAAATGAACTGAAATAGTGTGCTGAAAACTTATTAGAATTAATTCACTTTTAGCAACATGGGGGAAAGATACTCACTTGGATCTTAGCAATTTTGTTGTTGACCTACAAACCGCAAGTGAAAAAACATTTCTTTATGTCGGATGACACAGTTTCATGAATCACTGGAAGCTATTTTTAACTGCATCTTATATTTATGCTCACAACAAAGATGTTATGTTTTACATGGCATTACATGTCAGACAGCATTATCAGTAGGCTGTCTTCATTCATGGATGCCATTATTCATCAAAATAATTAAATTTGTGATAGGTTACTCTATATTGATTCTCCCAAGCATTTCTTCAGGACCTGGATGCCAACCACATCAACAAACTTCTCCATCTTAATGCAGGCCGGCTGAGAAAAGGTCAAAAGATGCATACAGCAAGCAGATATAGTTGACTCACTTTTGGAAAGCATGTAGATATACTCTGCTTTCCCTGCTACTAGACACTGAGGACTGAAGTGTGTGCGATATTCAAGCTCTAAGCTATATGTAAGAATCTATTCTCTATGATGAATGCTCTAAAATAAACAGAGCTTGCCTCGAGAACATATAAAAACTCTTTAGAAATGGCAACAACTAATTGTATGCCGAACTCTGAATACTTTAATGAAGTGTTACTGTCCACATTACATTTTAGAGTTTACAGAAATCTCTGTACTTAAAAAGAAGTTGAATTAAGGGAATATAGGATTTTATGAGTTTGAAGAAAAAACTGTCTAAACTGCAAGCAACAAAAAAATACAGTCAAACGGTTTACTGCTTGTATTTTTAAATCCAATTAAATGTTTGGTCAGCCTCTTTGAATTCAGATGACAGAAAATAGATCTTAATAAAGGTTAAGTATTTCTGGCTAAGGTCTAGCAGTGAAAAGTGCATAGATAAACCTGTGAAGAAACGACAATTCTTATATTCTCTGCAAAGGAAGGATAGCATGTTGGTAAAGAGAAGGAATAAGATAGCAAAATATATACTGAGAATATAAAGAAATACATCCTTTATATATGTGCTCATTGCACAAGCATTGCCAAATTGGAACACTGAATGAACCCTGGAGAAAAATAATGTGTCCATTTACTTACAGGCTGTATCACAGGTATGTAAATACAAATAGCTGCGTTGGTGTTAAATGGACAACTCTAAACCTGTCATTTCTTGGATGAACCACTTAAGTGTTAACTTTCTTTGAATGAAATGTGTATGCAATGCACTACATGCTTTGGGAAGACTTTGAAACACAGCATTCAGCTCTGAAGCCCTGCCTTGTGTGGAAACAGTGCCGAAATCAGTCACCACCTGAGAGCAAGCAGGCAATTGAACTAACCCCCTGGTGTATTAGTTTCTGAACTAGATGCACTAAACTGATTGTTTAACCAGCACTGGCTGTGAAGTGCTGCTGTTAGCAACTCGAAGTTAGTACTTATACACACCTACCAATTTATCTCATTCCCCACTGACCTGTATTTATACTCTTCATCATATAAGGCAGATTGATTACACTTTTTTATGTATACTGTTTCTTATTACTGTATTTGAAAAAGAGAGATAAGCAGAATTGAACCCGTGAGACTGAAACTAAACCAAAAGGGAACGAGAACAAACAACAGTTTATAAATGCATTTGAAAATGCATTTCTATAATTCACGTCTATATAAGTCGAAACTTCAGTCTTCAGCTACTTAAACACATTTGTTCTGGCCTTTTAAGCAAGTCTTTGTCTTATATAAGTTTACACCATATGATCTCTGTGTGGGTACTATTTAACAGATTCATGACACATACTCTTTCTGAAGGTCATGTTTTCAGTTATTATTCTTTTTCCTTTCCATTTTCTTTTTAAGAGATTGTCCATGCTATGAAGAAAACTTAATTACCTGAAATCCAACTCACTCCAGGAAAATCTGCATGATTAAGGACTGGCAGAGTTTGGGTCAAGTGAGTGGCATGAAGCACAGCACTGCTTTTAAAGGTCAGTGATCAAGGGGCAGTGGTTTCTTTTAAATTCAACTGTTACAGTAAAATGAAACAAGGAAATGTTGTCTGGGACAGGGGATAAGAGAACTGCTGCCTTTTCTGTCTTGCTGATATTCATCAAGCCTTATTTGCCCCTTCAGCAAATCTGATGTTGGACAATATAATGGACAAGGACTGGAAAACCTTTCTGAGTTCTATGACTGAAACAAAGGTCATTACTACTTCAAGTTGGGTACTACATGCAGACCTTTATTTTGCTCCTGAGAACTGGTAAACTTATAAGGAGTTGACAGAAATGCTTATTGTTCTCCCTGAAAAAACCCTTTATATTGAAAAGAATTTGACAAGAAAATTTTCTAACAGTAAAGAGTTGAACAGATACTGCTGCAGGCAAACTATGTATATCAAATATCTTACACCCTGTCATACATCCGTAAGTGTGACTTACACCAGAAACAAGATAAATCCAAAAGGCATTTTTTTTCAAGCTGTTAAGATAATCAGATTTCACCTTAGTACATATACATATTCACAGCAAAAACTCATTTATAGGCTTGCCTTAAATAGGAAGACAAGTTTTAAAGTTCACGTAGCTTATTTATTTAGGGGAAGTCAACTTAGACAGTCTAATTTGAAGTCTATATCAAGACACAGCAAGTGTGTAGCCAATAGGTTGAGAAATAACTATTCCCCTCTATTCATCAGTTGTGAGACCACATCTGTGGTCACAACTGGCTCAGTCTGGGACTCTCAGTGCTAAAAAGACTGAAGTAAGTCCAACAAAGGGCCACCAAGGTGATTGAGGCTGGGCCACATAACATTCAAAGCAGGATTGAGAGAATTGAGCTTGCTCAGCCTTAAGGAAGCCAAGGCTAAAAAAAAAAAAATATAAAATATATAACTACAGTTCACAACTACTGGAGCACAGGACTAGGCCAAGAGGCATTTGGTACAAGCTGGAACACAGGAAAGTCTGACTTGACACAAAATTTGTCTTACTGAGAGAATTGTCAAATCTTGGGATGGCCTGCCCGGTAAGGGCAGTATCCCTCACTTCAGAGATACTCAAAACTCTCCTAGAGACATAGCCTGGGACAACCTGCTGCATCTAGATCTGCTTTGAGCATAAGACTGGACATGGAAGTTCCACCCTCCTCATATGGTTCTGTGATTCAATGACTCATGGCTTGTCATGGTTTATGTGATGGAAATTCAAGTGCACACAAAGCAAAGTATCCACAGTCGCTTTGGAGGTGGTCACTCAGCAGCACATTTCACAATGAACAGCCCATTTGCTATTTGACTCTTTCTGCCCTTGATGTTACTGTTTTCATGGGCTTTTGGTTCAGGGTGGTGTTCATGGAACCCACTCTGTTACAAGCAATAGAAACTGCTGTTGTTTATTAGCAATGCATTTTCATTAAGGATTTCAGTTGTGCCTGAACACAGAATTGCTTTGTAACTGGGCATAACACCTTCTTGCATGGGAAGCAAGCCCTTACAGCTTCTAGGAACTTGCACTTCCTGACTTCCTTCAGGAGTCTGGAAGTGTAAGTAAGGAACAGCCTTCCCTTAGTTATGGGATCCTGAGCTGGACAGATTGTAAAGCTTTGTAGCTCTTTTCACTGCACTTTCCAAGACATTAGGAGCAGCAAAAAATACGTTAAGTTAGAAAGAGTGTGCAGAGTAGGGCACGATAGCAACACCCCTGAGATTAGTGGAACACCATTGCTGACTATTTGTAAGAGAAGGAAAGGGAAGAACTGCAGGCTGTTACAGCTATATATTATACAAGAGCTCTAATTACTAAAACTCATGGCATGCATTTATGTCTGTTGATAGACCAAAAAATAAATCCTACAAATAGATTGATATGGGAAATGAAATAAACAGGAGCAGGAGAATTGAAACTCCTGGCTCTTTATTTAGTCATCAAAGAAATCTATTTTGTAATAAGCTATGTGCATTCCATTAACAGTCTTAGAAGTGCTGAAGGACTAAGAGCAAGGCCCTTCCTGAAGAGATAGCTGGAATTAGTAAAGATCCAAGGGGGTTCTCAAGACATGTTTTGAATTTCAAAACCAACTCTAAATCACTGAAGTTACTCCTTGATGCTCCATTAATATTCTCTGCTGTTGATAAGGGCATAATATTGAGCTATAACAAAAGCAAGGAGCACTACTTTTGACAAAGGAAGAGCTTTTGTACAGAGTCTCCTTTGGAAGAAAAGGAGGACAGAAAAGGCAAAATTATATTGCTGATCCTTGAAACTACCTTAAATATGACTGTAAATTTACCTAAGTGACAGGAAGTAAAGAAGCATTCCTATTCAGGAGAGCAGCTTCTGTAAGGTTTGGGAAGAGAATTGTTTAAGCATCAGTGCTATGCTAGCCACAGAGAAAGGTCTCCCAGCTTCTATTCTTAGAAGCTACAATCAGGGTGGAAGCACCATTTGGGAAATCAGGTCCTCCAGATATGCACTGAGAAGACAACCCCTTGAATATTAGAAGTTATACCTAGAGAGAGGCATCAGATATGCAGCAAAATCCTAAGCAGAACCTACTGATGCATTGATTTAACAAAGCTGGACCCTACCAGAGGGACAGCAATGCTGGCTGGAGCTAGTTCTCAGTCAAGCTGGCTGGAAAGAGGCCTTTTTTGAAAGGATATTGACACAGAACCAAATAAAAGCAGCAGCAGCTGTTGTCTTTACCTTTCCAACCTTGTAAATAAATAGGAAATATTTTATTTTGCTCTTGGTAGAATATGTAAATGCTTTATTTATTCTTACACCTGCTCTGGCAATAGCCACATCTTCTTCTGAGGAAGAGCAAATCTGTGCAAGCTGGGGTGCTTGCAACCAAGGATTTCAGCAGTTGTTTGCAGCAAAGGTTGCCCCAGAAGGCATCTTCGGGACTGGGACAACTAGGAAGCAGGCTCGGGCATGGCGGCGCCTAAATCAGCTCAGAGCTGGCTCGACCCACCCCCCCAACCTTGGAAATTCCTACTTTCAGGCCGGCATCGCTGCAGGTGTCGGCTCCCGAGCGAGAAGCTGCCGGCACACGCCGGCAGCGCTGCCTGCAACCCTTTTCCCCGCTCCCGGAGCCCGGCGGGCGGAGCCGGCGCCGCGTCCCGCCCGAGCCCAGCCCCGGCCTGCCCCGCCCTCCCGGCGCGCGGGGGCCGCCGCCGCCGCCAAACTTTCGACGGGTCGAGCGGCGCTGCTGCCCCATCCATCGCCCGGCAGGAGAGAGCCGCCCCGGTGAGTGTGCGAGGGGAGGGCGGCGGCGGGACCGTGCCGTGGGAGGCGGGAGCAGCCGCCCCCGCTGCGGAGCGAGGGGGCTCCGCTCCGCGCCCCGCCCTGCCCTGCGAGACCGGCTCCTGTGGCTGCAGCCGGCGGTGGCCGCGCTCGCCTCCCCGGGGCGGGAGGAAGGTGAGAACGGGAATGGGGGGACCCAGGAGCGCGGCCGGCGCGGGGCCTCGGCGGGGTCCCCGCAGCTCCCGGGCGCGAGTGGCTCCCGCCGGGCGCGGGTGTCTGTCCCCGGGGGCGGGAGGGCAGCGGCGCCGCACCCCAGAGGCACGTCTCTTGCCGCCTTCGCCTCCAGCAACCCCGGACCCTTTCCCAGCGCAGGCACTGCGGTCCTGGTGGGAATGCTGCTTGCTAATGTGATCACGTATTCCGCTCTTTCTGCCTACTTGCGCTCAGAACCGATGTAAATCCTCTCTGGGCCTTCCTCTGCCGAAAGTTAGGCGCAATTTGATGCCTGCCCATGAGGATCTGACTGCTGAGGGAAAAAGAAATTGGAAAAAACCCCTAGTGTGGTGCAGTATGCAAGGTGTGCCAGTAAATGCACACCTAGAGAGTTTATACCAAAAAAAGAACAGAAAGGGTTCTGTCAAACACTGCGTGGTCTCAAATGCCATCTCAGTTTTATCCCCATTCTTTGAAAGAAGCTGATATTTTGCCCACATAACTGTCCCACCGACAATGTCAAACTTGTCCAATTTATTTCATTGCTTGCTGACATGCCAGCTCATCTCTGCTTGAAAGCATGGTCGTCCCTTCCCTCTCCCTCAGCTTTGTCTTATTGACAAGACCAAAGTATCTTTCATCAGCCCGAACAGGGCAGTTAAAAAAGTGTCAGAACAAAAGAAGGCTCTGCTCAAAGGAAAATGTTGGAAGTAGGAATCAACAGAAAGTCAGGCACTAGAGAAATGGGTGAAAATATTTTTGGGAAGAAAGGGATGCTATGTTTTTTGGCTAAGCTACATCCTTCTGACTGGATTTATGTCAAAGAAGGGGAAAAAATGTGAAATTTGCCATCACTCTCACACTGCTACTTCTGTGTGTAAATATGACCAGCTCTTATTTTGCACTGAAAAAATTATGAGATTTTAGAGCACCTGACAGTCGTGGGACCTCATCAAATCTCTAATCTAGCAATATATGCAAGCATAATTCCTGGGTGTAGGTACATAGGTTGAAGGAAAATGCTCAGCAGAGTTCTGAACTACTGCATAGCCTTGACTGTGCAAATTGTGGTGGATCTCTTAAATTTTTAACCTGGTGTATTAAAAGTGTATTGATGAGGAATCCCTTCCTGCCACCCATGCTTAGTCTAGTAGATGAAAATTGATTATATTGCTAAAATCAGCAGGGTACACCAGTATGAACAGCTGGTATATCTCAGCTGATGTATCTTGGGGTGTTTTACATCTCAGGTTTACGCTATTAATTGTGAAGTAAATGTAGACTAAACAGTAGGTTTACGCTATTAATTGTGAAGTAAATGTAGACTAAACAGTATAGTATAATTTCGACCTGTTTCATTGGGGGAAAAATACCTTTCAGTTCATGCAGTCAATCTGTTGCTTTTGCAAAAAGACTTTGCACTGAGAAATTCTTTGGGATATTGTGTGAGATGGAAGCAAATACAAAGGGCTCAGCCACCTGCTGGTAGTCAATCCTCCTTTTTCAGTTTGGAAACCACACCGAAGGATGTCACTCATAGACAGTTACTGGGAACAGAGGTAGGGATGAAAACATACCTCGGTTCCTCTGAAACAATCCGCTGAAAATGGAAGGAAGAAAGTTGATCTGATTGAAAAGAAAGGACAAGAATTTTAAAAAAGGCATGTGAATCCAAACACATTAATAGCTAGCCTGTTTTTTTAGGCGGACCTGAATTTAAGATGGGTTAAGCTGTGTGCAACACCTGATGGCAAGAAAGTGACATTTCATCTCTACTCTTGCTTTCCTTAGGGGATGTATGAATGGGAAATAGAGTGAGTAACTCAGGTTTGGCTTTCTCCTCAGTGGTGTTTTCTTGGTGAGCCTGCTTGGCCCAGGCAATTTCTTACTGTTTTCCCAGGTCAAGGCAAGGAGTTGCCAGGTGTGTCGTTCTTGCTTAGCGTTCTACTGATGCTCTGGGCAGTTTCCAGGGGAACATGCGTGTTCTGCCTAGGACTGAAGTCCAAGTCAGCAATTAATTGTAAACCATCCATATGTTGTGCCTGCCAAAGTCTTAGAGCAACATAGAATTTGTGTCAGCCTGTGTAAGGAGGGAAACAAAATGAGATTTTGATGCCAATGGTGAAATTCTTACTGACATCAGCAGGGGAATTCTTTGCTCTTCTTTACGACTGCAGTCAGAAATGAATGCCTGATTGGCAGCCTCCAAGGAGCTGTGTTTTCTCAAACATAACACAGAAAGGGAATATTATGTATAACTGTGTTTTAATTGTTTCTGGTGTTGATTTCAGCATGAATAAGTTACGCAGTCATTTCAGAGAGATTCTATTATTTCAGTTCTATTACAGTGATATTTTTACTTGCCTTGTGGCACAAAATGTTCTAAAAGAAAGTTTCTTAAAGAACGATCCCAGTAATTAGTTCACTGCTACTAAGGAGGGGCATAAACCTATAAGTATTTTGTGACTATTTAAAGGAAACACTTTTTGTTAAAGAAAAATCGAAAGATTATTATGCTAATAACAGACTGGATGGTGCTGTTCCATGTAGAATTCCCATAGACATTAATGGAAGTTATGTGCTAAATCAGCAGTAGTTTTAGGTAGTGGATTGTAAAAAAATGATATGCTGCTCAGCAGGATCTTAATACTTCTGCATTTACTTAGGCAAACTTTGTCTTTAAAATGCTTTTGAAATCTGTCCCAATTTTCAGCAGGAGTCATGCCTGAATAATATTCTGGGATTGGCCTTCAAATGTAAGGGCAACAGAATTTAAATATATTAAGACAGATCTTCTCTTAATCCTGTGATGTAGCATGTGGGTCAGGAAAGAGCTGTACTTTAGCTCATTGCTTTTTGCCTTAGCCAAAGTGGACTAATCTTTCCGCTTGTTCTTGTACTGTTTTGTTTTCAGGGGCAGCTCTGTGGCTCAGACCAGGCTGCTGTAAGGATGGGTCCCCTGGAAGCAGTAGGTGAAGAAAACCAGACAGATGAAATGAAAATGGAGCTGTTCACCAAGCTGTACTTGCCAAGATACACCACACCGCTCAATGAATTGGCTCTGGACCCTAAACCAGAACTGAAGGACAGCACAACACTAGTTGAAGTGCAGATAATTCTCATCTTTGCTTACTGCTCCATCATCCTGTTGGGGGTGATTGGAAACTCCCTCGTGATCCACGTGATCATCAAGTTCAAAAGCATGCGCACAGTGACTAACTTCTTCATTGCCAATCTGGCCGTGGCCGACCTGCTGGTGAATACACTGTGCCTGCCCTTCACTTTGGTTTATACGCTCTTGGGCGAATGGAAACTGGGCCCAGTGTTGTGTCACCTGGTGCCTTACGCCCAGGCGCTTGCTGTTCATGTGTCCACTGTTACTTTGACTGTGATTGCTCTGGATCGTCACCGCTGCATCGTCTACCACTTGGAAAGCAAAATCTCTAAGCGAATCAGCTTCCTGATTATAGGAATTGCCTGGGCAGTCAGTGCCCTGTTGGCAAGTCCTCTGGCCATCTTCCGCGAGTACTCGTTGATTGAGATCATTCCTGACTTCAAGATTGTGGTTTGCTCTGAGAAGTGGCCAGGAGAGGGGCAGCTCAACTATGGCACCATATACAGCATCTCTATGCTCCTGATCCAGTATGTGCTGCCTCTGGCAGTCATCTCCTATGCCTACACTCGTATTTGGACCAAGCTCAAGAACCATGTTAGTCCTGGGGCAGGGAGTGACCACTACCACCACCGGCGTCGGAAAACCACCAAGATGCTGGTGTGTGTGGTTGTGGTGTTTGCTGTCAGCTGGCTGCCGTTTCATACCTTCCAGTTAGTCAGTGACATTGACAGTCAGGTGTTAGACCTGAAAGAGTACAAACTGATCTACACAGTGTTTCACGTCATTGCCATGTGCTCAACGTTTGCTAACCCCCTTCTCTATGGCTGGATGAATAACAACTACAGGACGGCCTTCCTCACAGCCTTCCAGTGTGAACAGCGGCTGGACTCCATCCACCCTGAAGTATCAGCAGCTTTCAAAGCCAGGAAAAAACTAGAAGCAAAGAGGATTCAATTCCCTGGGGACTCTTTCACACAACCTACCAATGTCTAAGATGTCTGACTTTAAAGAAGAAATCAATATGTGGTGGACAAAGGGATAAATCCATTTTGATACATGCATTTTTAATGCATAGTTTTATTCATAAAGGGTGAAAGAAAAGTAGCAGGAAATCAAGGCAGGTGCTATGATCTGGGGGTGTTAATTGATATCACGAGTATGTAACTATATGACTACAAGGAAATAAAAGGGATAGGCTTTGTTTATGGCTGTCTCTAACAGAGTAAGAGACCCTTTTATCCCTCCCATATCTTTTTGACAAGTCTAAATGACAAGGGCAGAGCGTGCTGGTTTTGCTAGAGGAAGGCAATTTGTAGCGCAGGAATACTGATGATGGGAGCAGGTAGTTTTTATATTGGATGTGGACATCAGGGAAAGCAGAAGTCTGCCAGGACAAAGAAGCCTGTCTGGGTGGGAATAGGCTGTGCTGGTTAAAGCTCAAACTTTTCAGTTCCCTTCTCTCCCACAGGCATCTTTACAAAGACAGGGGAATTAAGAAGAGAAATACATTATTTTTTTTAAACTTGTACTACAGTGGTTCAAACATTTGAAGTACATTAGGGGGTAAAAAAAAAAGAAAAGGAAAAAGAAAAAAAATCACCATACCCACCCAAACAACAGATTCAATGTGAGGAAAGGTCAAGTTTCTACATAAAATGAATTGTGGGTTTTGGTCAATCAAATGGGGTGAAAAGTTATTCCTTAAGAATTGGCTGTTATGCTGGTGAGAAAATCACGAGCCTGTGACTTATCAGTCATTCCCTGCAGATTCCTCCCTGTCATTCTCCTCTGGAAACAGTTCACAAATGCAGTGTTTTAAAGTGTCATTTGAGGGCAGGGAATGCAGGCTCAGGTCTTTTGTGAGCACTTCATAAACTGCCAATATTTTCGTTTTCAGGACCTGCTTAAATGTCTAATGTGTTATTAACTCCACAGGCTTTGAATTGTAGCTGCTTTCTGCCTGGATAATAAAACAGCAGATAATTTTGATCCTCTGGAAAGGCTGTGAGATGGTAAAGTGCTTTTCATTATTGTGGTTTTATGTCACATACTCATCTTGTCTTGGAGCTTTTTCCATCTTTAGTCTTTTCAAAAATTAAGAAATTCTGAATGACTGTAACCTAATAACAGTGTGCTATGTTTATGTGATAACAGTTATTCTGCATGCTGTAGTTAATAGTTAAATTCCTTTTTTTGCTCAGGTATAAAATTTTAATCTGTTTACTGTGTTGCACACAGCAATGTTCAACTCTTCTATGTCTTTGTTCAGCCTCTTTGAACTCATTAAAGAGATGAAGAAAATTTCAATCCATTTTTATTCCAAGCTGCTCTGTTGCTTATCTAGAATAAAACCAAGTGTGATACTTTCATTTGGAGCCTATTTCAACAGTGACGTTTCAGCTGCCTCATTTTTTTTCCCTCAATTTTTTGTTGTTCCTAAATTCATTGTGTTCTCTCTTACAAATTAAAACCCAAAAAAACTCCAGTACTGAAATGTTTGCAATGTAATAAATAGCATCGCGTATTTATCAAGTGGAGAAATTAGTCTTTTTGTATTCAGCATTCAGCACCATCCTTTAAATATCCATGAAATCATTTGGACTTGGATTTTCATGAGGAGAAAAGGGAGATCTGGAGAATTAGCTAGTGTTTACTCAAGCAGGGAAAAGTATCCATCATTCTTAAACAGTTTTACCAAAATAGATTAATTCTCCACCATGTTCAGAACATGTTATTGTCCACAAGTTATTTTTGTCTGAATATTAATAATATCCAAAATGTCAGCTCAAAACTCTTACGGGTGAGGAAGGATTATAGAAGTGTGCAATTACTATGGACATCAGTCACATCTATCAGTTTCAGTTAACTCTGAACCCTTCATCAAAAGTATTATTACTACAAATAGTCTCCTTTATTTAAAAAGCAAATGGTTTAAAAGTTCTGTTTAAACTCCTTTAAGCCTGTTAGAATGTGATATATAGACAGTTTTGAAGTAACCATGACAGTGTGTGCTAAAGCTACAATTGCCGGGCTAATTCTCTGTAATTTTAAGTCTGCTTTACATCATCTTGTATAAAAGTGATTAATTACAAATTATCTTTCCATTTATTTCATGGTGTCTTTATTTTACAGCTTCCTGAGCTTTCTCTGCAGCCATCACGTTGAGCCAGAGATGGTGCACTAATTTATTGCATTGCTTTCTTCTCTGCCTTGTGGAGTGGTGCCTTGGTCAGTGCCTGCTTTAGAGTAACAAACCTCTACACAGTTTCCCGCTGCAGGGTGTGGATTCTCCCATGAACACCTGGAGATGGGATGTGGAAGAGCCAGCACAGATGCCTGTTCCACGGCTCAATCACTCCTCAGACTTGGCTCCTGCACAAACACAGCTACGTGCTTTAGTACCCTGTTACGTTGTAGGAAAATTAGGTGTTTTATCACCAAAAGCAATGAAGTAGCAACATTCCTTGGGGTTGCCCCAAATCCCAGCTGTCAGAAGGACGTGGAAATGGGTTCATCCCCATTTCCCCCAAGGAGAAGTGAACTTATAAGCAATATCTAGCCACTGGAATGGACCCTCCATTTTGCCTGAAATAGGAATCAGGATCCAGCTCTCCCCATTCAGCCATTAGTGCTTTAATTATTTTTTTAAAAGCATTATGTTCTTATCCTCTTGCTTATGTACAAGTTTTTTGCAAAGCCCAAGAACACCAGGAGCAACTCTCATTGAAGAATTTGCTAGTAGGTGTCAGGGTACCAAAAGGAAATGTCATCACTGATTCAGGGCAAGAATTTGAACCAATGCACCCCAGTTCTCATTAGTGTGATCTAGCCAGCACGCTGCAGCCTCTCCTGAGGCAGCAACATATGTCTTCTTAGGGCTGTTCTATTTTATATAAAATAATTAAATATTGAATATCATGATTTTATGGGCAGGTGGTTATGACCTTTGCATGGCACTAAGGTTCGGGGACAAGGATATCAAAACAGATACAGACAGAATTTAAGATAGGGCTCCTCCCCCATTCCTCATGAGTGCATCTACTGTAAAGATACTGCAGTACAGGCAGGATGATTGCACTGAGTAGCACCATGCTGATCTCTGGGTGGATCTTGCTTTGGACTCTGACTTCGGGTTGGCTTTTAAAATGAGACCTCTCCACACATAGGTGCCATCAGATGTGATCTAGAATCTTAGCTGGTCAGCACTTAACTCTGAGTGTCCCTGGAAGAACACGTTTTGATGCCTTGCGAATTTTAATGTCAGAAACATGTCTCCAGGCTTAGGCATCAGTGCAGTACCGAGCAGTACATAATTAGATAGGTGCAGCGGCAGCTGTGTGCTCTCCAGCACTGGCTGGGCACAAGGCAGCTCAAGCCTGGAGGCAGAAGAGATGCACTGATGGACTCTCCTGAGGCTGTCATGCTTTTGCCTTGAGGAGAACATAGAGCTGTGCTGCTTCTAGATGAGTGTTAAAAGTCACGTTGCCTGTAAAGGCTGCAGCCATTGGACTACAAGTGGAGAAGCAATCCTGAGTACGCTTGCTAGAGTTTTTTGGAAGGCCAGTGAAACTAGGGGGTTTTTTATGTGGGGACAGTGTTGAAGCTTCTCACCTAGCCCTGTAAGTAGCCTTCACTGAGAATTGTGATCTCCAAGAAGAGCAGCAGACTGTGACTGAACAGAAAGTACACTATTGTTAATCTGAGAAAAAAATAGATTTGAACAGTTAAAATAGAAGGACTAAGCCTGGACAAAAAATGGGTTTAGTGTACATATCTATTTATATGTAAATTGTACGTCAGAGCTGTGCAAAAGTTGTTTTATAGAGGTAAGTGTGTTGAAAATAATTGTCTGTTGCTATAACCTGTCTTGTATAAATGTGTATTGTGGACAAACATACCCTGCCAACATAATAATAGATAACACTAAGAGTAATAAGTGAGTGGAAAATATTATCTGCATTTGATCTGTCAGACCACAAAAGTATCACTGAATTCACAGATTAGTATAATCCATTTCCATGCTTCATAGTTTCTAAACTCTCTTGGGGATTTTCTTATATTAATCCAGATAATGACCTTAAGGGATGAATTTTGTCTGTGGATCCCTGAGTTATTTACCTAGTACTGTCATTATAAATGCCATTCCACAACAGAAGAGCTACTTTGTGCCAAAGTACAGGTTCTTTGCCCTAAAAAGCGATGAGATGTATGTAAATTCATGCAAGATTAGTTTTGCTGAAGTGCTGTGTTTTTAATACTGCAGTACAAATGCTTATTTATGCAATTGGGAGTGATTTTTGTATCTCATCTTCACTTTAAAAAGAATTGAATTGGTTGTCATTTTAAAAGGAAATTAATACAAGTAAGGAACACTGAAGCTGGTAAAACTGGATAAATAAGAAAGTTATCGGATAAGCGGCTACTTCAAGAAGCAAGAAAGAGAGAGCAAGAATGAGGCTAGTGAAGATGTTGTTGATTTATAGACATTCCTTCCTATAGTCTGAGCCATGAGAGAAACGTGTTGAAATGAAACCAGGGCAAATGAAGACATATGTAGGAAGGACAGTGTTGCCCAGGGAAACTGAGGAACTTTGAGGAGAAATTCCTGTGATAACTTGAGCCGTAAAATTCACATCATGTTCTCAAGCAAGTAAACCTGTATCTGTACATTATTTCACCTGAACGCGATATAGCTAAACAGCTCTGTACCGATAAGGTATCGGAACCAATGGATGTGTTACTAATTCTGGCCAGTATATGGGATAAATAATGTATAGAAGCTCCTCATAGGCTTGTTTCAGATGGGATATATGAAAAAAATGGTGCTTGCATCAAAATCTTTTCCCTCTCAGACTTCACTGACTTCCTGTGGAAGGAAGAGAGCTTCTAGCTATAAAACTTAAAGACTGTGGAATTACATATCTGATGATGGAGGCACAATTGAGCTTGAAAAAATTATAATTTTTTTTGCTGATACTGTGTAAGAGAAACAGGCTGTACTTTGCCCCTTGGACCTGGAGCTGAATTTGCCCAAATGGAGTTTATATGAAACAGACTTTTATTTGTACACCTCACAACCCTGATAATTTACTAACTCTGCTATACAGGATATTTTCAACAGTAGAATCCATGCTTAAACATCTATTGGGCCAAATTATTTCTACCCCTTCAAGTGTGCATAAGGAAATAGTAGTTTAGGACAATTCCCCTGTTTACTGGCATTCTCCAAAATTAGAACTATTTGTATTGAATTTTAAAGTTTGTTGGCAGCACTGTGCCTTAATTTATTTATAGTAACCAAGCTGATGAAACAGCTGGCCTTGCTCTGGTTGCACTCTGGCTTGGGGCAAGCCCATCTCAGTGGAGCATGGCTACAGTTACCCAGCCATTCCTCACCAAACCAAACCTGAAGGTAGGAGCTGAGGCAGAGACACTCTTCCCCAGTGCATTCTGAGGATTGCTCCCAGCAGCTGGGCTGGGGAAAAGTGTTTTTCAGTGCTTTGAATCTCAGTTTATGCTGCTCTGAGGACAACATATGTTGCATTTGGCAGTGCTTCGTCGCTGTTACACTCTAACAGAGCATCATCGTGCAAGTGCTGCATGTCTGCTGTCTCTCAAGTTCAGTGTAGTCCAGATTCCAGAGGTCAAAGACAGCTGATGGTAAGTGTTTACGGACACCCTTGTACTGAGTGCATGGAAGCTGCATACAGTCACAGGGAGAGCTATAGGTCAGTGAGCCTGGGCTGATGACACTGTGACTGTGGCAGTTCACCTCAGGGTGGCTCATCCTTAGCCTTAATTATGGCTCAGTCTGGTACCTCCCACTGTTTATAGCACTGATGTGGCTTGAGGCACCAAAAGGTGACGACCACTTCATATTAATACATGAAGCGAGTGGTGGTAGACTGCCACTTTCTTCCCCATGCTTCCATCAGCTGTACAACTCATACCAGAACCGAACTGGCAGGGAGATCCATGGCGGAAAATATTTTATATATAAGAAGTGTAATGTTCTTATATTGAGAAAAATACTGGCTGACAGGTGGTTATGCAAAATATAAATACTTTAAGACAGAGCTGGATGCAAGCATGGTGGGATGGGAGCATGCAGCTGCAAACCTCTCCTTTGTCGCCGCAGCGTGAGGCAGATGCTGCTCTAGGCATTGCTGATCAGAGGAGTCAGACCAAACTTTCTTTCCCAGAAGAACTGCTTTGATTTAAAATGCGATATTCCATGGTCCAATTTCTCACATGGGGTAGAAACTTCTTGCCAGGAAAAGGTGATTTAATCTGCTCTTACAGTTACCAGGACATCCTGATCAGTTCCTCAAATTTTCATAAAAATCCCATGATACAAAAAATATACATAAAATAACATTTTGCCATCTAATCATCTTTGTCTCAAATGGAGGAGCTAATGGTTTCTGTACATTTGCAGGGGGTTGTTTGAAATGGTGAAGGAGCAGAAAAAAATGGGGGAGCATTTCCCAAGCATGGATATCTGCCTCTGCTTGCACAGAGCCATACAGAACTTGTACTAATCAGTATGACATGCAGGGATCAAGAAACCCCTGCTGAATAACGCTAATTCCTGCCTCTGTAGATGACCAGTGAATTTTTAGTGATAGGAAGGCACAGTTTATGGTCTCCAATTTTGAGATCCCTTATGAGTTATATTAAGCCAGAGGAATGCTTTCCAGGACAAGTAGAAATAGAAATGAGGAAAGAGTTAACTTATAATAAAGGCAGTCTCATTGTGTACAGCAAGTTTGCTTTCTTCAAAGCTGAACATCCATGGTTAGCTCAGTTAACTGGAATTGAAGGTAGAAAAAGGAAAGAAAGAGAACTCATTACATTAAGAATCCTTATTTTATTTGCTTGCTTTTTTCTAATGGGGCAGCAAAGGGCTTCTATCCAACTCAGTGTGTAATTGATTACTGGGACATAAATCGAAATGAAAAATCATGCCCTCCATAATTGCTATTCAAAACCCCAAGCTTGAAATGTACCCTGAAAGGTTGCTTGCAGTTTTATCAATCCCATTCATCATCCTTTCCCTTTTAGTGTTTGTGCCTATGCTATGAATGCTGATTTTAAACATCAGAAGAAGCTGACTTTCCGACTCTTAAGTTAGCTGGAAACCCCAATGGTGTGTCGGCTTATTCTTGACAAACTGCTATCTAGTGTCTCTCATGATCTCTTCTTCTATCTTGGGCTATAAGATCAGGTAGTAACTTCCTTTAACCTTACTTTGTGTTTGTTATTTAGCTGTTCCTGACAAACTCTTAGAACACTTCATATTCTCATATGCATCTGTTGCATATGTATGATACAGATAATCTCTGGCTTCTCTGATTTTCCTATGGTAGAATATAGCTGTTCCAATCCATTAAAAAAAATAAAATCCAATCCATCATTTTTATTGCTTAGTTTACTACTTCTCTGAGACATAATACAGGTGATGCCAGAAAATGTTTCTCTCTCTGTGAGATTAGATACATGGGAAGCTTGGTACTGCTATAAAGGAGATTAGAGTATTTGGCTGCATAATGCTTGAATCTTGATTTCTGTATAAACTCCCCAAGCCTACAACTTCAACAACTATTTCCAATCACTATGCAAACCCCAGTAATTTAGCACCAATAAAGCAGCAGAAAGACCTGCATAAGTGCTTGAGAGGACCAGATGGCAGGATGAGGCAGTTCATGTGACTTGAAAAATATTGAACTTTGGCTCAAGAAGGAATTTTGCTTAACTATTTTGTCCTGTTACACAGAAAGTTGCTTCTCCCTTCTGTTGCAAACAGGTGTTCATAGTGTGGGCTCTGCTGCTGAAAGGATAGGTTCCTGGGCAACAAAATACACAGGCCTTTGTGTGTGATGCTGGCAGCACTGTAGTGTCCTTGAATACCCCCTCTTCACCTTTCAATGCCCGTCTTCCCACCCAGTTTGCTACAGAAGAGGTTTTCATCTTAGATTCTACAAGTGACAATCCTTCACGATCTGTTTACAGCCTTGTGTCTCTGCAAATCCTAAACAACTGACATTTAAACAGTGGGGAAGAGCCAACAGTGCAAACAGAACTAAAACTCTATCACAGCAAGCCTTCCTGTTTAAAGCAAATGAAAAGCTGACTCATCAAACAGGTAAAATGGGGAAGGTGAGAGCAATAATGCCTTATTTTGTTCCTACGTTGATAATTTCAGATTAGAAACTGCATTATGTTTTTCTGATAAAGTTACACCTAACCAATCTCAGAGTTGCTGAGACGAAAAACAGATCAAAGAGGTAAACTATTAGGACTTCTTTTTCCAGCACAGACTGAACTGCACTTCTAATCTTTGTACCCGTGCATGTGTGATTCTTGGTGTTGGTGTTGGTATCTACAGCTGAACTCCTGCAAGCTGATGTGCTTACTGCTGAACTTTGATGGATGGCTACCAGCTTCTGTTACCAAAAGAACTAAGAGATAGAGAAAGGCAAATTTCAGTGAAAGATGATTTTGAATTCATGCTTCCAAATCCATTTTATTCTTTTGAAAATCTCCCCATAAGCAGTTTCATACCTTTACATATACATATACATGCACTTAGCTCATATAACCTCCTCTCCTTCAGTTGCATAGGAAGATCAGCAGCATCTGACTGAAATTTCATTGGGCCTATCGTACCACTCTGACTGAAGGTGGCTAAGTAGTGGGCCTTCATTTTACCTGGAAAATTTGGAGGATAATTGGAAAGCTTGTAGACACTTTACTGTCCTTGATAAAGTTCTGGTTCACCCATGAGGATGCAACCAATATGAACGATCAGGCCCTTGAGAGCCCAGTCCATCAGCAGATCTCCCTAAGGCTAATACCTGGCAAAGTAAATGCATGCACTTTGCATAGTTTGCCGCACTTCTTTCCTTACAGTGGAGCTTACATCTTAGGCAGCATTTGAAATAGGAGTTTATGAATTGTTTTTTAATGTCTGAAAGTCATATACAGCCTCATTTATAGCCTGATCCTCTCAGAGAACACTGAGAATCTTTGCCTGATGCAGATTTCAGTTTCTCACTAGACACCTTTCAGGAGGAAAGAGCTGAAAGTCAACCCTGAACACAAATGAACAGCCTAGTTTCTTCATTCAACCTTAGAGAAGGATAAAATCTACACAGAGAGAATTGCCTATTAAAGTTCAACAATTCATTTGATTTCCATTTTCTATTAACATACAGAGCTTAATTGATTTTCAAAACAGCTCATTTAAAAAATATGATCTTAGACAGTGTTCCTAGTATATTTTCATAATGTGACTGCAGGACTGGTAAAAGGGAGATGTAGGCTATTAAGGCACAGATGTGTTCACATTGTTTATAATCTTGGAAACACTTAATGCAAACCCTGCTAGATCTGAACACTGTGGCACCTAGCAACTCTGGAGTACTTCAATCCTAATGTACGTTGGCAGGTATTTTATTCAGATGAACAGCATGCCACTTGAGGTCATGATTGGTTTGTAAATCCATGCTGAAGAGCTCTACGGAACTCTGTAAAATTATACCAAACCAAAATATTCTTTTGCATGGAGAAAACTAAAGACAAGCTTGACAAGTCTTAAAGACAAGTCTTATTATTTTATCATCAGTTATTGTGTTATGTTTAATACAAAATTATTAATTGCCTAAGACAGAGAATTGGTTTTTCTTTTTTTTTTTTTTTTTTTTTTAGAAAGGCTTAATTTGGGTGGAATATTATAAGAAAAAGGAGAGAAAGAAGTAAGACACTGGCAATTATATCTGGAAATGATGGAGCAAACTGTTGAGAAAGAAAAAAAAGTGTTTTTCATGCAGAAATTTTATTACACACTCCTTTGCTGTCAGAAAATATAACTAAATGCTCAGACTCGATGTTTTCCAAAGCAAAGTAAAAACAGAACAGTAGACATGTAAGCTGATGGCCAGGTTCTCAGCTTCCAGAAATTAAATCATTGTACCTCTGCACATAGTAATACTAAGCCCATTTATATCCCATTGTGGCATCAGCCTGAAGAACTCTTCCTTTCACATGCTCAGTATCAGGTAGAGACAATAAAAAGAAATTCACTACATTAGCACTATGACAAACTATTTCATATGCCCTATTTTTCTGTCTTTGGAGCTTTGTCTGGATGGATTATTGGTAAATGCAACTTCTGTCACAGAATATTCTGAGTTGGAAGGGACCCACAAGGATCATCGAATCCAACTTGTAAGTAAATGACCCCTACAGGGATCAAACCCACAACCTTGGCCTTATTAGCCCTGTGCTCTAACCAACTGAACTGATCTCAGCCTCTTTAGACTTCCCCTGAATTTGAAATCTAAGAAGCCTTAGATGATGGAGGCTATGTTCCACTTTCAATTATCTGTAGAATCTCAAGACAAACGTCTCATAAAGTGCTATCAGGCTATTTCCCTAAAACCTCAAAAAAACCTGATTTTGAGAACATTAAATTTTCCAAATGAACTGAAGTTGGATGTGCCGAAAAACAAAGTGATCAATTTCCTTTTAGAGCAAAGTTTCAGCCCAGAATTTGAGGGAGACCATCTGTCATTATAACTACATGTACATCTAAGTGTCCTGTCTGAAATCTCTCTTGAGGCAGGAGGGAGACTAGAGGGGAAAGGGGCTCTGCAAGCCAGAGCACATAGGGCTAGAGTCACAGCAGTTCTCAGTAGCAACGGGCACATGGGAAGAAAGGCTGGTGAGTTGGAAGCTTTTGGGTAGGAGGTTGAATGGAGATGCCTGAGAATGGGATAACAAGAAGACAAGGGATTTTTTTGCAAGAGAGCTCAAAGGTACACGTTATGGAGATAGAAAGGAGAAGTAGAGGTCTTAGATCCAGAAGGTTAAATTTTATAAAAGAACAGCTATGTAATAGGGTGATAGAGTCAGGGATTTGAGCTATGGTCCGGGAGCTAGGGATAATAAAGAGATTCTTTTCCCAGGCCTGTTAACCCCATATCTATGAGGCGCCCTTTTCACTCAACCGAGTGTTTTATTATAGGATGATGGCGATATCCACTGTTCTCCATACTTTGTAAGTATTACGAAAATTGAAAAAAAAGTCCTATAGAGCATTCAATCACCTGAGCAGGGAGGTTTCACTTGTCTTTGTGTTCTTTATCTTAGTAAAAAAAAAATATTTTATTCTTTTTATGAGTTTGTCATGGTAGTCACAAGATTTTAAGAGATCCCGGGGAAAAATATTTTCATTGTTTTCAAACCTGATGCAGTTCCCTGTTTATCCTCACTGCAAACCAGTGGACAGTCCAAATGGAGCCTGAAGCTCCTGATCAGCAGCCAGTTGCCTTGCCAGGAGTTTCAGCAATCCACCTGATGGCTGGCAGTTGCTCCTTCATCTATTCTTGTTCCCATAGAAACAAAGACAAAATAGTCAAACTTAGGTAAAGCTTTTTTTTCTCCCTTTTTTTTTTCCTGAAAGAAACAACAACAGCAAAGATGTTCATGAAGTGCTCTTTATTTTCTGTGACCTCGGGCTCTTTTTCATTGGAACTGACAGAAAGTAAGCAGCCAGCTACGGAACCATAAGATCCTGTGGAAACTACAAGAGGTACAGGCTCAAGTGGTGTAGAGATATTGAGATATTTCCTCAGGAAAGCATACAGACAATGAATCAGCAGCAGTGACAGATCAGTAGGAGTTTACCAGATAAAAAATAAACAAAAAAATAATGGAAAAAACCACCTGTAGGCATGAGTTCCTGTCTTTGTAATTTAATGGTATTCACTAGCCCTAGTAAGTGAGAAGCAAAATAAATTGTTTGGGTTTCTTTCTCTATTCCATATACAGATATGATCAAAACATTTGTTGAAATTGAATTCTTCCTTTTGTTATAACCATTTTCTGTAAAGCTACAGTCTTGTAGATTTGTAAGTGCTTGTGCTCACACATCTTTTGGGCAATATGTTGCTTTCACTTATTCCTACTGAAATTATTTTGGTTCTCTAATGGTGCAGAGGAGCAGCAGTTGGCCCAGCAACTGTGTTTTATGGCACACGTTCCTATAAAGGAAGACAATTTTACTTGGCATTTAAATGTGACAAAAAGGAAAAGAAACTATCTTTCCCAGAAGGGGCTCCATCCTGCCTCAAAATTGGTAGATTTTATCAGCTATGAAGCCCTTCAGAAGGGCCTCGACAAGTTGGAGAGATGGGAAGAGAAGAACCATCTGAAATTCAACAAAGGCAAATGCAGGGTGTTGCACCTGGGAAAGAATAATCCCCTGCACCAGTACAGGCTGGTGCCTGTAGCTCTGCAGCTCTGCAGAGAAGGACCTGAGAATCCTGGGGGACAACGAGCTATCTGTGAGCGAGAAGTGTGACCTTGTGTCCAAGAAGGCTAATGGTATCCTGGGGTGCATTTGAAAGAGTATGGCCAGCAGGTTGAGGGAGGTGATCCTGCCCCTCTGCTCAGCCCTCCTGAGGCCACATCTGCAGCACTGTGTCCAGTGCTGGGCTCCTCAGTACAAGAAAAACGTGGAACTCCTGGAGTGGGTCCAGTGGAGGGCAGCGAAGATCATAAAGGGACTGGAGTATCTCTCTTACAAGGAGTAGGTAAGGGAGTTGGGCCTGTTCAGCCTTGAGACAACTGAGAGGGGACCTCATCAATGTCTCTAAGTATTTGAAGGGAAGGTGTCAAGAGGATGGAGCCAGGCTCTTCTCAGCGGTGCCAAGCAATAGGACAAGAGGCAACGGGCAGAAACTGGTGCACAGAAAGTTCCATCTGAATATGAGGTAGAACTTCTTTACTGTGTGGGTGAACACACAGTGGAATGAGTTGCCCAGAGGGGTTGTGGGCTCTCCCTCGCCAGAGATGTTTAAGAACCATCTGGACACAATCCTGTGCCATGTGCTCTAGGATGAACCTGCTTGAGCAGGGAGGTTGGACCAGATGCCCCCCTGTGGTCCTTTCCAACCTGACCCATCCCGTGATTCTGTGTTGTTTCAGACAGACATATCACATATGAAGGACAGTCCTCCATCTGGATTCAGACTAATCACAGAATTGTCACCCCCTGTCCATCATCCCCAAAGGATAAGACTTTTTGGTTCTCTTAGTGAGATATTACATGAGCAGGTGGATGTCCATTTAAAACCAGTCTCCAGATAGATTTGTTAACAAGCTGGAAAAACATCCATCCCAAAAGTTACTGTAATGAAAAGCACCATTCTAGGAGCTAGTTTCCATATTGTGACATGATTTCACAACATTTTTTGGTGTGTTTTCATGATAATTTAGAATCTTATATATGCAGACACTAATTCTTGTGGTCTTCATGCCTAGGTATCCTTGAGGTACTTCTACTGCAACAGATGAGAAAGCTAACTAAGCTGGTGATTGTCAAGACTAATAAAATGGCTAAGGAAAACTGAAACCTTTTGTCTGTCTGTATGAGAAACATCTATTTCCAATAACACTTTCACATTTTAATGTAGACAGGAGTGATTCCTTGATGGTTTTCATTAGTAAGGAACATTTTAGGATTTTACTTAAAGTGCATTTGCTAACAAGAGCATTTACTTTCCTTCCATCGTTTTCTTACTTGAAGTAGAAGGAAGTAATTTTACATGTTATGAAAAGTCAAATAATGGTGAATCCTGCCTCTTCTTAAAATCTGGTAGACAGAAATCTGCAATTTCAATTTAGAACAGCTACGAGACTTAAAAAAATGAGATTGATTTATTAATTTATTTTTAAGGGATAGACAAACCTAGATTCTCTGCTTTACTATTCCTTACTTCTTGGTGCCCCATACATCAATTCATTCAGTTTCTTTGCAGCTGACTCAAAAATTTGAACTCTCTGCTGAATGTGGACCTGATGTAACTTATTTTTATTCATAACTTGAGACTCAAGCAAGATAATAATAAAAACTCTTACTTCACCATCTCACCTATATTGAAGATCGCACCTTTTGTATATAGAAGGTTACACTGAAAATTACCTACAAAATGTAGAGTTCATTTTTTTAGAGCATCACAATGGATAGACAAGGTTGAATCAGAGGTCTGTCTAACCCCAAAAGGCCAGAAGAGGTGAATAATTGAGAGAATAGTGACAGAATAGGCATATACTGACAACTCCCCCCAACACTTTCTGTTTTCTGGAGAGCTACACACACTGCATATAGGTGACCTATATTAAATAAATCCTTACATGCTACAGAATTGCTAGATTTCAATTCCACAAACTTGTCCAAGCAAACCTGTCTTGCTTTTTAAGCTTATTCAAGAACTTAATATTCCCTGGCCAAAGATTTGAAGGTCCTCCATGTGTTGGATGGAGGACTAATGCTTCTTTGGTTTCTTTGCATCTGAATCATTGCCATTTTTTGTCGATGTTTCCCTCAGTAAACAAAGTCTGAGAGCTTCACCATGAGGTCTGGTATACTGTTGCCTTGTGCTTATTGATAAAAAGATCTACTAACCATTTGCTTACCTAAAGCTGCACTGTAAGAGAAATAGGGACTTAAACTTCAGCAAATCCTATTTAAACTAGAAACTGAACTGTCTCTACCAGTAAATGATGACCTGGGTGAAGATAAAACAACTACTAGAAAATTAATATTTATTTATTATCCAAGGATACAGGCTGGTTTTATCTCTTTTCACACAAAATTACATAGTAATACATTCAGTATTTTGCTGCTTGGCTTTTCATCAGCAAATAATTTCTTATAAAACCAAGCAGTAGTCCAGCTATCAGCGAAAGGCAGGCACAAATCATCTCATTTTTTGAGACATGAAAATCTAACAGAAAAATACTGCTGCTTCCAAATCTTTCCTCTGCTGCCTGTGTTTAATAGTGTTGCTGTGAATATGCTTGTGGTGCTTTTGAAGGGTCCTGTGATGGCATCAACAGATGGCTGAAAACAGAACTTGTCTTCTGCACCCCCAGGACCAGGAAGAGCAGTGGCAACACAACACACGCCAGTCAGACATGCTATGTACTACCGATTATGTGCCATTTCTCATAATCCAGATTTCTCTGTGTCCTTCAGTAGGACTTCTGTTTGCAAAAGTGCGGGCTTAGGATCTGCTCAGACCTGGGAGGTCTACATCTAGGAGTTGGATGGCAGGTTTGAAGTAGGTGGTTGAAGAAGGACAGGGTTTATTTACTTGGATGTCTGGTTTTCTGAATTATGGAGCATTATCATTCTGAACTATGACCTTTTTTTTACGTGTTTCATGAAAGGTTAGCACTCCCCTTGTAAGGATGGAAGAGGCCCTGATGGTCTATATAACATGCGTAGGGTTAAGACACTGCCACCTACTTCATAACATCTATGTTTAACCTGAGGGAGTGGCATGAAGTTGTGTCGGGGGAGGTTTAGGTTGGGTATTAGAAATAGGTTCTTCACCCAGAGGGTGACTGGGCACTGGAACAGGCTCCCCAGAGAAGTGGTCACACCATCAAGCCTGTCTAAGTTCAAGAAGCTTTTGGACAATGCTCTCAGGCACATGGTGTGATTGTTGGGGATGTGTGTTGAGGATGATCCTTGTGGGTCCCTTCCTACTCAGAATATTCTGTGATTCTGTGACAAGACTCATCTTTAAAGTTGCTGTTTATCCAAATTCACTGGTGGTTGTTCAAAAATATTTCAGGCTATCGCACTGCATAAACATGGCTATTCCAGCATTTGAGGTATAAAGACAAATTCACAGAATCCCCTGCTATAGCTTACAGAAGACTTCTAAATGTGGCTGTTAAGTGTGCTGTCAGAGCTGAATCGGGATTTCTCCACAATACAGGTGAAAATCAGGTTTCGGATGTGTAGTGGTAAAATTCCCTTTTGCCTTGTTCTTGCAGGTGTTACCCTCCTTCCCACAAAGCACTGGGGAAGTCCTGTAGAAAAGGAATGTAAAACAGTGCTATGCCCCGTCTCCCAGCACTCTCCTGCCTGTCTGTGCTCTGGGAAGGAATACAGCAGGCACTCCTAGTTGGAGCACGGGCACAGAGAGCAGGAATGAAGGTGCCAAAAGGGCTTCTAGTGAGCAGAGACGCTCTGCATCTGTCTGTCACTTCTGAAGTCTCCCTATGGAGTGCACCAGGGAGTTTGCTGTGCAGTGGCAGTGGGAAGGACATACAGATTAAGGTTCCCTCTTCCTCACTGCTAGGGCTCTGTACCATGGCATGGACTCTTTCAGTATTTCAAATCTTTTTGGGGAGTTTGTTCACTTTCCTTGTGCACCAACCAGGTTAGCCTCTCATTCAGGCAATAAGACTACAGCATTGCATGAGACCAGCAGCATAAGCAACAGCTGCCTAGCTCAAACCACATTATGAAACTTGTAGGCATAAAATGATTAACAGAATTTCTAAAGTCTGAAGAAAATTTAGTGATGGCTGATTTCCCCAGGCACTTTAGAAATACCTTTTTCTTGTTGAAGACATATGTAGGTCAGTCAAGTGTTATCAGTAACTAATTTAATGAGAAAGCTAATAGTTTCACTGCTTCAGTCATCAGTTTTTCTAAAGCTGACTCTATTTTTAGAAATCTGGGTTGGTTTATATATATATATATTTAAACAAACATACAAACAAGCAGCAAGCAGCACAATCTACAGATGAGTAACCTACCTCATATTTCATCACAAGCCTCTGTCATTCCTCCTGTAGTTAGCACTTTTTCTCCCATTTACTAATTCTTTAAGGATTGACCTAACACTTTACAGTTTATCATGATTCAAGAGCAGAGCACAGCCAAGCTGTTTCAAAAGCACACTGAAAGCAATTTCACTTTGTAACCCAGGCCCTCTGATCCTACTTTGACAGCATGTATTGAATCAGACTAGGAAAATGGTCTGAAATATTCTAGTCTCGCATATATTCTGAGCAAGAGAGGGGCAAAACATGACATCTGTGTGAGAGGAAAGAGCTGCCCTTTCCTAAGCACTCGGGAAAGCGTGCTGACACTTAATCAGTATGGGGGTGGTCTGGCTTGGTGTTATGGCCATAGTTCATGCTGAATTTATAAAAGTTCTCTGCCTAGTGTCTGGAAGATCTGTTACTTGTGATAAAGATCCCAGTACTGTTAACTTGGAAGCTGCACAGGGCTCCCTACCTACCTCTAGTCCTGCATGTAAGGAGAAAAAAACCCCCATGGAGTGCATTAGAGACTTTTTTTCTTCTGTTAAAATGCCTAGCAAAAATCCTCTGTATAAAAATTACAAGTCACCACCTTCTGCAGCGACAGCACCTAATGGCGTAGAAGGAAAAATCAATTCAAATTATACAGTAAGCAGTATGGTTGCCCAGGGACCTCCTGTTCTCAGCATTTCCTAACCCTGGAAGTGACCAGTCAGCGATAGCAATTAGACAATGAAGCAAACGCTTCTTGAAAGGACTTATTAACCACTACTATCACATAGTATGATCATGGTCCCTTCTAATCTACTTTATTATCCTATTGTTCACTATGTACATATGTTTGATCTCATGTGATGGGGGACTTTTATTTTTTTAAGGTTTTGTGGAGTAAATAATTAAATATCTAACTACAGATAAGGAAAAAAATCAAGACACTGAGCAAGATCAATGGTGAAAAAAACAGAGCTGGAATGAATCCCAAGTGATTTTCATTTATTCACCGAGCTGAAACAATTTCCTTGAAAGACACTACAGAGTCAGTACACAATGGTGCTCAAGAATGACACGAGCAGCACGCTATATTTATAGTGAGCTATGAAGTACTATGAAACAGAAATTAGACACATTCTCTTCAAAGCTTGAAAAAAGCTAAATATAATGGGGAGTCCTGACAAATAAATAAAAAACATAAATGTATGCAACTTATGGAAAAAGGACTTTGTTATTAAGGTAAATTTTGCTGTTTATTACCTGCCACATGCTGGTCTCATTTCTTCAAAGTAGCAAGCAATATGCTTCTGTTAGGGAAAACACTCATTTCAGTAGTGCGGATTTAGAAACAAAATAGTATTAATTTACATTCATTTTGAATTTTCTACAAAATTTAATTTTAAATTTTATTTAATTTAATATATGAGACCACTCAGTTTCAAAATGCTATCCTAGGAGCTGCTCAAGTTGTACAAGGTGATGTTGAAGAAATCCACTATTAACAGCATTTTTCAGTCTCAGATCATAAAATCAAAATACAATGGCAAAAAACCATAGCCGTAAATGAAACTGGATTAAAGGCATATAACCTCTAGGAAAAACTGATTAAAATGGCAAATTGTAAATCGATTGAAAGGTGAATTCTGTGCACAGAGTCATGACTAGTTGCAGAAAGACTGAAGAACACAGATATGGCCTATGACAAGCACACATTTATACAGGAACATGCTGCAGTCTCCTGTTACTAAGACAGCAAGGGAGATAACAATGCAAACAACAAGACTGGCAGTGCCAGGGCTGTGACTGAGCAGAAAGTGGCTTGACCCAAAGAAAACCTCCGAGGAAACTGAAAATTTTCAGAAGTCTTTGTAAAGGAACTTTTTTAAAAGTTCTCAAAAGCAAATGGCAAAACTTTCCAAAAAATCTAAAATGACTTCTTTAAATTAAAAATGAGTAAGTAGCTCTTGTGGCATTTTGTTTTTTCATTGTTACAGTAATACATAATGGTAGCCTCCCAACCTTATTTCAATATAGGAAAAAACATCCACTAGAATGTGGAACAACTGGAAAAGTCTGATTTTGCTTTGAAAAGCCATGAGAAGTCTTTCCATTTTCCTACAAGAATCAGATGAGAGCAAAGCAAATGGATGAGGAGAGCTGGCTACAGTAGAAAGGCACATATGAGATAGAAACAGAACTAGGTCTGTTCTGTGTGTGAAGTGTACATGCTTTATAAGGGAAAGCCTAAAAGTAAAGAAAATGTGGAAAGGGATTCATTGCCTATCAAGCCTGAAGGAAGATAAAATACAAAAACAATTAAATGCCTGAAAGATTACAGTATTATCAATATTAAGAGTGTGTATTAAAAAGATTAGCATAATTGACAATGATTTAATATTGTATAATTTAAAGTGTAAGGACCTGCAAGAGTCTAGAAATGATAAATAGTGTTGTCAAAAGAAAAAGCAATCTCTTTCTGCCTATGTTTACTTTTCAAATATGTTACATCATGACTTTTTCAGTGAAACATTGAGATTTTGATTAAAGCAAGTTCTATAGGCTGTGTCTGTTTTCCATTAAAAAACCCAACAAATCTTCACTGAAAACAATCTTAGGTTTTCATATTTACAATGAAAATTGTAGAGGGTTTTCAGAAAAAGAGCCATTTTCTGATGCAGGTACCTTCAGACACCTTAGAAGGAGGCCTGGAAGTGAACTCATGTTGAAATAGGTAAGACCGGAATTGAGAGAAATGAAAGCATCTTTGGAAAGGACATTTGTGGAAACAAAGACAAATGAGTGTTTTAAAAAATATTTATGCTAGGCTGATTTAAATAACATTGTGAGGCTCATGAGCCATGGAAAGCAAGAAAATAATAGGACCAAATAGAGAACTGGCTTGGGAGATGTATAGAGCTCATACTCTCCACCACTCTTCCCAAACTGATGACCCTCAAGATCCTGGGTGACCAGCTGAGGAGGAGCCATCCACCCAGTGAAGGGCAAGTTGAGTAGCTCTACAAAGCTGTTGTAAAGCAGAACAGGCAATTAATGTAGGGAATTGCATGCACATGAGCTTCCGATTTGCTTGCATCTGTTTGCCATAATAAGCAAGCAGTTAGGTCTCACTGCTCCATGTACCCAACCACATGAGTTGTAAAGACAGTACTGAGAGAAAGAGATTTGCAGTTAAATTGCTTGAGCAGACTAAACACAGAAGGAACATTTTAAATTAGCTGGATTCAAATGTCAGCTCACTTAAAAAAATTAGAATTAATCTGATCTATCACTGTCTTGCACGTCTGTCAGCATCAGAAAATCACTAGCTGGCAAGAAAACAAAACTGGCTGTCTGCTCTAGACCAGGACAGCAGAGCTATCAGATTTCAGGAAAGTTTTTACTTCTCTTACAAAGGAAAACTTAGGGAAAAAATAAATTAGCTTTAAAAGAGAAAACTCTTCTACCATAGTGGTAAGAAAGAAAACTCAAATAGCATATGTTATTAATAGGGAGAGAGAATAGAAACTATATTATTAATAAGAATAGTAAATATTTACTTCAAATAATTGCATTCTTGTGACTGCTTCCCCTGAAATAAATCCCATTAATACAAAAATGGAATTATTCATTATTACTCCGCACAGTCATTACTATATTCACACTTATTTATTTTAATCCCAATCTTTATATTCCTCATGAACATGTCTCATTGAAGGCATAGGCCAGGGTGAGAAAAGCCAAGGTGCTCAGCTCCAGCATGTACTGCAGGGCAGGTGGTTTATTCCCACACTGCGTCAAACTGAGAGCACACATCTCAAGAGCAGCCAGAAGTACAGCACCATGGCAATCCTGCTGTTTCTTCCTTCTGTTGCTGTCTGGGATGTGAGCTTTCCTATGAAGTGAGGTCATGTCAAAGACTGCCACATCAGCCCCAGGTAACTTCTTGTCTGGCTCCCAAATCCAGCTGTGAGCCCAACAAGGAGCCTTCAAATATTCTTTTCCTTTTTCTAACAAAGAGGAAACATGCAGAAAATGAGACTGGTGTACGCTGTGTTGTCAACAGACTGCCTGGGGAGCGACACAATGCCAGCAGTCGGTCAGCTGGCCAGTCTATCTGAACATTTGCAAGAGATTATTTCTTTCCTTCATTTATCTGAAGCTAACTTGTTGCTCAGCCCTGAATTGTTCAGTGGAGAAAAGGTATGGAAGCCTCTGTTTAGCTTTCAACATAAATAGATCCTGTGGTGTCTAGGCAGGTGATAAGAAAACAAAAGTGTCTCCTGGCCTGGATCCCCTTGTTTTTTTGCCCAGGGTGCAGAGAGTGATGCTCGAAGGGAATAAATTTACACCAAGTCCATGTTAAATGGCACAGAGGTCTAACCTCAAGCATATTACAGTTGGACTCAATGATCTTAAAGGTCTTTTCCAAACTAAATGATCTATATACCAGCCTTGAAGTAGCAGCAATCCCCTTCCTTTTTCTTTATGTAACATTTTTCTAACACCCCATTTACTTCTCCCGAGGAAGCAAAGGGAAGAAGACACTACTGCTGAGGTCCCTCTGACCAGAGATGTCAGACTGAGAGGAGCAGGGTCTATCCGACCTGTGAAGTGTGCAACCAGCACAGACCGACCCAGCCCTAGTTTTTGTACAAAACCAACATATTGAATTTATTCTCCTTCCCTTCCTCTTTGCAGTATGCACTTAGGTGCCAGCGAGAGTAATCAACGAAAGAACAGTGGCTCCAATTACAGTCTGTTTCCTGACTTGCTCCAGGATAAGACTGAAACAAATGGCAAAGCTGTGGCTTACCCACAGTCTTTAAAGAATCCACCTTTTCTAACATTTAGACTAAATTTAAGCTGTGATTCAGGGCAATTTGGTGCTGGCAGCTGATGGTCTGTCTTTAAAGTCTATGATGTGATTTTTAGCCACTGTGTTGCATTATTATTATTTTGCATCTCATGGCATGAAGTAAATTTTACATTATCCTCAGTATTCAGGAATGAGATATGTATAGCAGAAAGCGAAGCAAAAAGACATCTCTACATTAGGCATGCACACCAAGAACAGAATGGTCAGCAGCTCTGCAATGCACATCTAGGCTCCAGCAGGGGCTGACTTAAACTGGCATACCAGTAAAACCTTGTGCAGTATGATGCCAAAGTACCAATTTCTGGAAGAACACAGAACCAGAGACCCTTACTAGTTGACCATGTTTTCCTTTCTCCTTTTCATAGCCAATTACAATCACTTAACCTCCTAGGAAAACATGTGCTCTCCCTTTCTCTTTCTCTGGTGCCTCAAGCCACGATTCAATGTGATGAACAGCACGAGCAGCAGCTCCAGCCTTGACCCTATGCCTGGGTGCTTATCCCCAGTCTCATGTTCCAGGGCTGCCAGACAAGAGGAACCCATCTGGGGTGAGGTATCCCCCACACTAGAACTGGTATTTTTATTCAAATTTTTATTCAAATTTTTATTTTTATTGGCAATTTTCCCAATCTTGTTCCTGGCAGCGTGGGGCAGAAAGCAGTCACATATAACATTTTTGCTGTCCAGGAAGATCACAGTGTGTTCAGCATATCCCCTGGATCTTTACTGGTGACTTCTAGAAACAGGAAATCTTGTAAAATATTCAAAAGCCTGTATTATTGTGGGACGAGCCTGAGTCATAGCAATATACACATGTAATGTAGACTAAATTTATTTTTTAGGGGAGGATGAATAACAAAGTCCTGTGACTATGTGTTTACATTAAAATTTGAACTAGCCACATTTTTTTTCTGCTACCTTTCAACTAACATACAAATAATTAAATTTTAGTTGTGCCCTGTTCATGAAAAGTGATATTGCATAGTTTATGTACTAGTACTTTCAAAGCTAATTTTGACTTTCTCTAGAGATGAACATTTGTAGCTGAAGAGTTTGCATGTCCAGAACTGATCTGTGCAGCAATAACTAATCCAAGTACTTTAAATGATGAGAAATTGCAGGGACGAATTTGCCATCAGTGAACCCGGATGATTAAATCAGGTAAGAATCTTGATGGATGTTCCATAATGAGAAAATGATCTGTTTGGGGAATAAGTTCTTCATTATAGATTATTTCTTCAGCTCTGGTATTTTCTGCCTGCACTGCAGTCAGCAGTGGTCAGAATACTGTGGTGCCACAGTCCTGGATAGCTTTGTGCGAAGAGAAATACTAACTGCTAGTTCTGATGTGACATTATTTTTTAATAATGAAAAAAATCTCAGATTAGGTAACAAGGCATTTTATGGCTAGTTCAGACACTAATGCTTCCTATGCCACAGTCTCCAATTGCTGCTTTTCTTTGATTAGCAAGCTACAGTACAATTACATCAAATACTGTATACTAAATCACGAGAAACTGATACAAATTAGAAACACATTAGAAATACATTAGTTGAGAGTAGGGTTTATTAACCATAAACATTCAAACTGACAATACTTCATCTCTATTTGTTTGTTTCAATCCTCTTTATTATTATGCTTTAATAGGTTGTTTTTGGCACATCTGTGTATTTGCTTTCTCTCCAATACTGATTAATAATTTATGCAAATCATGATACATAAGCCTTGAAATTTCACAGCTTTATATAAGCATGTGAGATTTAACATTTAACGCTAATACAAATTATCAGCACATTATTCCCTCACAGGTTGCCACTCTCTACCTTTTTTCAGCTATTTGTATTTCTAGCAGAATCTCTTCTAGCTCAACCCCTTGGTCATACGATCACTCAAAGTTACTAGGATTCCATCTCTGACTGCAAATGAGAAAACAAGGTCATTATTTTTTAACTCTAGTGAAATAATTTAATAATGTTTCTTGATCATAACAAATGTTATTTTGCTAAAAAAGAAAAGGTAATTAAAGATGAACATTTTGTGAAGGACAAACTTCAAATATAAGCAACAGCTCATTCCCCAGGGATGACTCACTGTAAGTTGAACTAAGAACCTGACTGTTGTGAAAGTTAATGTATTCATGCAGCCTGCTAATAGCCACAGACCTAAGTAAAGGCTTTTTGTAGATTAAGGAAATGGGAAGAAATGGGCCATCCTTAATTACTGAAGTCCTCAGAAGTGGTTACAGCTTTGGTGTGGCATCTCAGGGAGGAGCTTTACTGGCACCATGGTTGGTCCTGCAGAAAAGCAGGTGCTAACCATACTGCAAGAGCAGCAGTGCCTCGGAGAATATGGATCGGTCCAGAAAATTGAAAAAATAACCCCCCAAAAACACACTACTCCCCCCGCCCCCCAAGCTCCCAACCCCCAAAAAATCCCCAAAGCTGTTGTACTTCTTCGGATCAGGTTAGTCCAGCAGCAGACCTCTGGAATAAGACATATGTACAGTTTGACCTGTAAACATCATGAAGACAGTGTAAGAAACCCTGGCTAATCATACTTGGACATCTTCCTCAATTTGACCTCTTCAATTAGGTGACCTGAACTCTTCAAGCTTGCAAAATCCTGGCTCTGGACCTTCTAGATCTTATTCAAATGTCTAGTTTACCTAATTTATTACTGTGTGTGTACTACTCCTATTCTTTCTACAATAAGGCCTTTGGTCCAGTGAGCAGAACAGAACATGACATTAACCAGCGCTCCAAAAATGTTCTTCTAGCAAAACAGGTATTGGGGTTTCTTAACAGGCCAAGATATCTCAGTTAACTCTTTTAGGCCTGGCTCCTGTTTCACTGCCTGCACAGAAGCACTCAGAGGATTCACAGAAAAAGAGTCTCACAGATCTCTGGGATATCTGGCAAATATATGGAGAGAAGAAAAGAATAATAGCTGGGGTTTTTTTTTTGCTTAAAATCCCAAACACTGTTCATAAGAAGATTTCTTAGTTGGAATGAACAATGAATCAAAAATGGTATTGAGTCATAGAAGCTAAGGATGCAACTGTGCTATAAAGACTCTTCAGAAAATAGGTTTACGAAGCTCATCTCAATGCAAAGAAGCTCTTTCATTTACATAGGTGAATACGGATCCTCAGCCTTTGTCTCTGCACAGATTTGTCAGGTATTAAAGCAGTAACCGATGAAGGTTACTTGGTCTGTTTTGTTCCCTTGAGTATGTGGACTTGCTGACCAGTCAGTTCTGTCTATGGATTTTGTTGTTAAGTCTTAGGAAAAAAAAATTAAACATATAAGAAAGTCAGAGCATTGAGAAAAATGAAAAACTTCAGTCTCTACTGGTGATAAAGAGTAGAAATGAGCAGATGGTACACTATACAGTGTAATTCTTGCAGAGCATATACATATATAAAAAAGATCTCTATCTCCTTAACAAAATTAAACCTGCCACATATAACTCAAATATCCTCTCCCTTAAGAATATCTTGTTTGTTGATCGAGCAGAAACAGGGGTAGGTAGGACTGGGAAGCTCTGTGTGAGAAACAGTCCATAATTATTTTATGCTGCCAATGAAGTGCAAAGATAAAACCAGTTAGCTACATCTTTTATCTAAGAGAATTAATTATCACATTAATTTATACACTTAAATTGATAGAACTTAGTAGTTTTAATTAATTTTCAAGTGGTTATGAAGTCTGTGAAGAAGTTATGATATGTTTTAAGTTCAGCTTGGCTTTGTTTATCAGTGATAGGAATGGAACAGTCAAACTATCTGTGTTAAAATGGAGCAAAAATTCTCCAGTGTAGCTACAGTTTCAATAAGACAAACACTGATTGTTTAAATAAGCAGTTAGGCAGTTAAAATAAACTTCAGAATTATTTGGGTCTGCAATCTGAATGGAGATATACATGAGAAGGGGAATGTATCCAGATCCCAGTCAACTCTTAAGGTATTAATGTTTATCCTCCCAGGACCCACCATCAGCCAAAGGGCTCCAGCATGTGGAGGGACTCCATCATCTGCTGGTTACAGGCACTAGGATGGATGGAGTTTGAGCCCTTCTGGGCAACTTCAGACAAGGACAGTGTTTGCTAGAAAAATAATTTCCCATACATACTTTTAAAGTGCCAAGTCACACGCTGAAGTAAGAATGAATTAATAAAAGCTGACAAACTGCAATGAGGAAATGAAAGGGATTTCAGCTTATTGTAAAAGCTGATTCAAAATCAGAAGTGCCGATGTGAAAACTTGTGGCAATTTTTGTATAATGAAGACTTGAAGCCTGGTCCTGAATTATGGAGCACTGACTTCCTGGGAAACTGCACACTCCTTTTCTTTCCCTTCTGCTAAAGCAGCAATAGGAAGCAATCACACCACTACTGGTAGCCTGACTTTCCAATTTTTTTTACCTATAACCAGGGGTGGTGTTTAGCTTCTCCTGGCTACTGAACTAAACTGAGAAGTATAAATAGCACTGAGCTAAGTTAAAAGGAGTGAAGTTTTCTCATTAGCAACATTTGTGCAAGAGACTGAAGACTTAGGACTTAAGAGCAGTTTTCCAACACAGTGTCAAGAGAAGTAGGTCCAACAGAGACAGTCACTCTGCTCTGTGGGGTCTGATCTCTCAGAGAGCTCAAAATCAGGGCTGTTCCTCCTCAGGTTTTACCACAAGCATTAGGCACAGGGTGTTTTTTCCCTAAACAATCCAGACCATGTTATACAATATGCCAGAAACTGCTTTCCTTTCAAAATAAACAGTCATTTAAACTTTTTTCTGTAGGTAGAGCTTAAAGACATGGCCCCAGTAGAAAAACACGAGTGAATGATTTTTAGAAATTGCTTAGCCTTTGACGTGGGTACATGACTTTCTGTGACTGAGACATGCAGTGCCAGTGCTGTGGAAATCCAAAAGCCCCAGTGTGGGCTGGTGTGGAAGGGCATACACAGAGAACTGCAGTGGAAATGGGAGTTTAATCTGCACATAATTTCTACCCCCAAAACAGAAGAGTTAGAGGCCAAAGACATTGCAGAGGACAGTGCCACTGAAATGCCCAGTGAAGCAGAGGTTCCCAACTGAATCACAGTATTACTCTAAGAATAAAGGAACACACAACACAGTGGGACATGTAAAGGCTACAAAATTCAGTCTTTCACTTTATATTTGCATCTGATGGCTCAGTTTCTGCTACTGACTCTACGACTCAAAATGGTACTAAGTCATAGGAGTATTCATACCAAAAATTATTATTAGATAAGCACAACACCGCAGCCTCATATTAAAAGCAGATTTTCAAAATGTCCTCATGATATTTATGATGACCAGAATATACTTAAACACACGCTCTCGCCTTTTCTTTCCAGCGATTAGGTTACCATGAAAATATCCTTTTCAAAGTTCAGTTGACAAAGTTGCGCTATACTAAATTTTAATAGTAGTCTCCGCTTATGTCTTGTTTTGCTAAGTAGGCTTTTTTAGATCTGAAGTTAAAACTTGAAGCAGTTGTGAAACATTTAAATACTGACATACTTTGAAAACCAGTGTTAGAAAAGTAGAGTCTTTGTGACAAGATGCATATTCTAGCTGTTTTAGAGGCTAAATTATTCTAACATTCAGCAGAATAATAACCATTGTGTTTATTCTGCAATATCCAATATATTTTCCATTTTAAAATGAGTACAGAAGGGACAACTTACAGAGTAAGACCCATCTCTTTAGATTCAGTACAAGTCTTCAGAAGTAAAATGTGTTCAATTTTCTATTATCTGAATTCCTCTGTGGTCACAGATGTTTTTTCTATTTTCATTTTACTTATTGATGAGAGACAATCACGTATTTAGCCCAGTCATTTTATTGTCTTGTTTTTATAATAAAAATATGCTCATCTGAAGTGATTCTTTGTGAGTCTTGCCAAAAGCTGTTCCGTGAAATTAGAAATAGTATAGAAACCTTACTTGACCGGTCCTTTCTGAGTTATTTCTGATGCAAAAGATAAAGCATATCTAGCTCTATGCTTACTATAAGCATGCCTTATTAAATCATACACATAGAGGGCAATATTCCATCCCAGTTCCAGGTGCTATCTCAGCACACTTCACATCAGGAACAGCTGAAAACTATACAAAACTCACAGAGGAAATATTGTAAGTGTATTTTAGGGAAATATGAAGTTAATGAACACTCCAAACATTTAGAGCTAAAGCTAAAGACTAATTTTTTAATTGCACATCAGTAATGACAGCATTACATCTTCTCTTCACAGAATCACAGGATGGGTCGGGTTGGAAGGGATTAGAGTGGGTCATCTGGTCCAACCTCTCTGCTCAAGCAGAGTCATCCTAGAGCACATGGCACAAGACTGTGTCCAGACAGTTCTTGAATATCTTTGGCCAAAGAGGTTTTGGAGTCTCCCTCACTATCTGTTCCAGTTTATGGTCACCCACACAGTGAGGAAGTTCTTCCTCATGTTCAGGTGGAACTTCCCATGCATCAGTTTCTGCCTGTTGCCTCTTGTCCTGTTGCTTGGCACCATATAGAAGAGCCTGGATCCATCCTCTTAACACCCTCCCTTGAGATACTTAGAGACATTGATGAGGTCCCATCTCAGTTGTCTCTCATTGAGGCTGAACAGGCCCAGCTCCCTCAGCCTTTCCTCATAAGAGAGATGCTCCAGTCTCCTCATCATCTTTGTTGTCCTCCGCTGGACCTGCCCCAGGAGCTCCATGTTTCTCTTGCACTGAGGAGCCCAGCACTGGACACTGCACTGCAGATGTGGCCTCACCACAGTGGAGCAGAAGGGCAGGATCACCTCCCTTGACCTGCTGGCAATGCTCTTCCTAATGCACCTCCTCTGCTCTTTAGAAGGGTTGCAAGACAACAAGGTGATGAGTATCCTCAAGTTAGGCAAGCTCTAAGTAAGGGTTCAAAATCATGTAGACTTCGGTGTGTTTATGATATGGGCTACTGATTCCAGCAGAGTCTTTATTCTGTAGCATCCTGTAATATCCTTTCATTCTCATTTCAACTTCATAATATGGAAATGCAGCTAAATTAAAACCTCGCCATTAATTTTCCTCATTGAAGGGAATATGGTCTAGATAAATAGATTAGCACACATTAAAAGCTGCTGTGAAGAACAGTGGTGCTGAAGGAATAAAACAAATCACTTTTTGCAGTGCTCTTAGCAATACTAAATAGTAAATTCTTATTTGGAGACCTTAATATAGAGTGCAGGAACAGCTGGATCCTGAAATGCATACACAATGATTTTCCAAAAATATTAATAGAGATATAACAATGTATGAAGGAATGATGAAAAGCACAGGTTCTGTGTTCCTGATGGTATCCAAATGTATTTTTGTCACATTCTGTGATTTAGAAAAGCACCTGAACGTAGTCTAGAAAACATCTGTAAATAAAAGCCCCCAAACACAGCATCATAGAGCAGATAGACAGAGAGCTGAATAGCCCTCCTGTATTCCAGGAGGATGTAGTTATTGACTT
>NW_016690193.1:4868014-4919756 GCF_001604755.1 Lepidothrix coronata
GTTTGATAGACAGTCTTTCAACTGTTTCAGCAATGCTAAGGCATCCTTTGAATTTTAAAAGGTTGAGAAACGCTGGGCTTGAGAGCTATGTTTTATCAGGTAAAACTGTAAACTCTGAATCTGTTGAAAATGCATCTTCCTGCAGTCAAATGAAAGCCAAGCCCTACTATGGCTGAGAAACAAATGGTCTGCCTGCTCCTGGAGCTCCCAGCTCTGGCTCCCTGTGGAAATGGGCAGACAGATTATCTGTGAGTGAGGTGCTAATGCGAGAGGAACTATCACCATGGGACCCTTAAGCCGGCATAGTAAGCAAAAAAAAACAACAAACCAATGCACTAGAGGCAGACTTTTCCTGTGGGGGCCACCCACTGAAGAATTAAACCTATTTTTCATAGATGCCCCATACCATACATTAAGAATATTTACCATACATTAAGGACCTTACTTACTAGTTTAAAGCATATTTGAAGAATAAATAGAACTCATCACAAATTTTATATCAAATGAAATTATCATACTTCACTCCTTAAGCTGAATCTCAATAGTTATTGAACAGTTGTTATTCTTACAGAAGAAAAAGAATCAATATAAAGAATAATTCTAGACCAACAAGTGGTTACTGCAAATTGCTGAGATTTTTTAATTTTAAATATAAACCTTGAAAATCAGAGGTCTAAGAACACAATGAAGGCTTGATTTTTTTCTGTACAAAATATAAAAATGCATTCAAGGCTATTCATCTATTTTATGGAATTCAATGCATAAATAAATGGTTATTCTGAAATAATATTTTTTTTTTACAGCTTGTTAATGAAAAAAACAAAATATGTTAGTGTCTGGATTAAAACCAGGCCAATGCCAAAGTAAGTTTATGAAAATGTCTGCTTCACTAAAAGAATCTGAAGGCATAATTTAGTTTGAAGTCCTTTGGAATTTGGACAGTATATGTGTGTACATATGGTGGGGTCTTGGGAAAGGATAATGGGTAAGAAGAAAGTTTTACAGACCTTACTAGTGCTTGAAAATATCTATAATTGTACAAAAATGAAGACCTACTATTTGCTTGCTAATGCTCTCTGAATAAAAAATTCAGTAAGGGAAAGAAAATTATGCCAATATGCTTTAGTCTCTAAGCACAGAGAAGAAGAAAAGTGAAAAAAAAATGGCCCCTGCAGCTTTTCAAGTACTATTACTCAGAAGATCAATTCTAGAGTCAACTCCCTTTATGCTTGAAAGGAACAGATGCAAGTGAAAATTTGTTTTCAACAAAAAAAGCAATGCATTATAAAACAAACACAAATGTCACAGTTAAAATGAAGCAGCTCAAAAGAGTCAGTCAAACAATTTAATATCAATTTCCAGTAGTCTTTCCACTAGAGTTTGGTTGTTGCACGGCAGAGGTCAGAGGCAGAAAGTGAGAAGCTGCATTTAGCTATGACTGGTTTCCTGAACAGAATGAAACCAAAAATAGTCTCAGAAAAATCAACAGATGTGACCATAACAGAAAGGACCCTGATTTTCCACACCAGCTACTGTTCAGAAGATTATCTCAATAGCATCAGAGCATTCTAAAGAGTACCTCTAATCTCTTCAGCAAATTGATGAAAATAATTTTATAGACTTTCACAGGGAAGCAAGAACAATAGCAAGTTTAGTCTTGATCCAGCAAAGACACCTTCCCCCCCCACCGGCCCAAGTGGCGAAGACCTTTGAACAATAATAATTTTTTTTCCTGATGCATAAAGTTTAATTTTCTTTTCAGGTAGTGTGCTGGGAGCCTAGTCATTGTTCTGCTTCCAGCCTCTGATCAAACTAGTCCATCTTTTAAATGAATTGTTTCATACTGTTTCTCAAAAGCTTTGTAGAATTAGTTTCACTTCACAGAGTACATTACATTATTCTCCTTGGTACTTTCAAAGGGCATCCTTAAACTTCAATTTTCTTGCCTTACCTTCCTATTGCTTGATCCTGCAGAAACAGCATATTCTAAAGGCCAACAACTGGTCTCCTAATCCTACCGCTGTAGACTCTTGGGCATGCTCTGGTATGTATGGGTGTAACCGCACACTTAATTAAGAGAAAAATGTGGCTCAGTGCACAGTTGTAAGTTTTGCTGATAGGTTTTGCTCAAAGAGAGCAGGTTTATCCTGGAACCAATCAAGTATCAAAGCAGGATGATATAGGTGTTTCTCTAATCTCTGCATGCAACTAACAGTCTAGCAAATGTCCTTCAAGTCAGGGAAATCCTTCCACTGCCAGGTGAAATAAAACATTTCCTTATTTAAATGAGAAGTGCAAGACAAATGGAATTTCAACCAGCTCTGCACACTTGTCAAACCAGCTGGCAGATTCTGGGAGGCAGAAAAGCCAAACAGAGTGCAAACTTAAATGCAAATAATGTACCTGCAGGACACTTGTGGTGGTCCCAGCTACATCTACACTTAGCAAATGTGCACAGATCTTTGGTTTGGCGGGCTGTTTACTTATTCATGCATGTTTACTACTTTCTCAAGGTCTATTTCAATAACATGGTAGGTTACAAGTTAAAGACTACAGAGCAGGTGCTTAAGTAGCCACTAAGTGATTGACATACAGAATAGTTGCTTCTCACACTTAAGAGTGTAATCCCAGCAGGCACAGAAGCAAGTCTTCACTTAAGCACATCTGTGAAACCATTAGCCAAGACTCCTTTGCAAGGTTTTTCTTCCCCCTTGTTAATAGTTTTTTTCACAAAGTGACCTTAGATGAACTACAGTCATAAATTTCCTCATTGAAAAAAAATCGATGATCTCCCACAAATAAGGGGAGATTTAATTTTTATGCAAAACAAATAACGAAGACATTGCTCCTCAGAAAAGGCATTCTTTTAAATATTGTGGCTCCACAACATATTTTGGGGCTTACTGTATATAAATCACATGCCTGAAGTCAAACAGATCAAAAAGAACTCCAAGAAATTGGGATACATATATCTGCCTTAAAACTCTTGAAGAATAAAAAGCAACTCTCTCAGAAGTACCTTGTTGTCTTCTGTTCCACAGTACTATTGTAGTAATTAGTGGCATCGACTTGTTTAGAAACTGTTTTTGGACTGTTCAATCTTCCAGGGAAAAGGGAGGCACTTTGGCCTAATTTCTTCAACTCAGGCAGGCTGAAACAACAGCATTTTCAAAGTAGCTTTGACAGGAACTCAGTGTCTGATGGAAGCAGGCACTTGGAGCACTCAGCACTTCCACACAACTTTGGAAAACCCGTCTGTCCAGAATTAAGCTCTAGGAAACCCCTTATTTTTCCCCCCTCAGAAAAACAAAATAGTCTAACCCAAAACAATGCTCCAGTGCATCTTAAATACTATGTCTTGCAATAAAAGATGCTCTGATGTATAGAAGGTCTACTACATCTTCTCTTTGCAAAACTTCCTTCAGTGTCTTATTGGCCAGAAACAGGAGGGAGTTACTAAATCATTTTCTCAAAAGACTATGAAGGCTTCTCCATTCTAATATCTAGTTAGCTTTGGAAATATTCACAATGCAGTGAAGTACACAGCAATTAGAGTGAAAGGTAAGAATAACACCCTGTCTATGATGGAAAGATAAGGTCCATGAATTTACTCTCTCAATACATAATCCCACTACCAAAAGAAGTATTTAGTGTTTTCATGACAAAGAGATCTTGAGACTGTCCCTGGATGTATACACAGCACTGCTCAGGGAATGATATTAGAGGAGACTGGAGAGCATAGGAAAAAAGCCCTTTAGTCCTTGAGAAATTAGAAAAGTGAGCAAAGGAAGAGAACTTTAATCATAGTTACTGAAAGCTGAGCAAAGGACAAAGTGAAGAGTGTGAGCAATGTGAGGCAGCAAATGTGTGCTTGGGCAGATAGAAGGCTTTTTACAAAACAGCCTTTTCTCATGATCCTGCAGAGGTGATTTTGGCCTTGAGACTGGCTTTTCTGGGCACAAAACTAATTACATTCCTCGTGCATTTGTCTTGTTTTGGCAGAGGTTAGTTGAGGCACCAGGGTATCTCTAAACTACAAAGCCACTTCAGAAGGAAGCGCAAATGTCACTGAAAGAGGGGAATCCCACTGGAAATGTTAGGGTGGCAATAAGCATTAATAAGTATCAGCAGCATGCTCATCAGGTGTGCAGGGTCCAGATGGAGAAGAAATCTTTCATCCCAGAACAGGTCATTGTGGTAGCAGCTTCCATGGATCTGTCAGCAGCAATCTGACAGTGCTGTATGGGATACAACTGGCCAAGGGCAGCAGACCAGGACTGCCCCTAGGAAAACAGGGGCGTGGCAGGCAGCACTAAATGGCATGTCCATTCAAGCTCATCTTGCTGGATGCCATAGCCACCAAAAAAATGAATGCTTGGGATTAGTTCTCCATTGCATAAAGGGACAGTGTCTATGATTACAGAAGCTGTAGTGAAAAAATATCGATTTCTTCCTTTTGGCCATGATATTTTCTCTCCTCCATCTCTTCTCCAGGGCATAAGCCATTTTTCTGGTGAGCTGCTGGTCCATTGCTAGTACAAGATGGCACCAGTGATGGCACAAGTGATAGTGCTGCTTGGTCAGTTTTTTGCAACAAGCAGCATGTGAACAGATGACTTCAATACCCCAACAGTGAAGATTTGAACAACATGGAGGTGCTAGGTAGTATGATCATCTATTTTCCTCTCAGATTTATGACAGAAGACAGCAGAGACAAACAAGACAAGCAGAGTACAAGTGTACCCTCTGGACACTCTCTTTATGACAATTTATAGGGACCTCATAAAAATGTACCTGTAAAAGACACCATTGAAGTGACTGCAGCAGAAAATGGGAAAATTCTCCTTTGTTTTTTTTTCCTGTTTGCTTTGTGCATTGGACAACATAAGCTTAAGAGAGCAATGTGTAAATAGCTGACAAGGACTTGTGTTTGTGACATTATGGATCAGTGTCAATAAATGTCAATTGGTTACTGATCAAAGCAGACTTAGCTTATCCATATAAGTTTTGTCTCTCCTCAAACTGTATCACTTGCATCGACTGAAAATTAAAAGATATGCAACTTTTAACTTATAACCTTATAACTTTTTTGCATTATATATATACCATTAAAGCCTTTTTCTTAAATTAGCAGGTCTCCAACTCTCAAGTTCATTGCTTGAACTCTGCCTTCATACAGTTAAATATATTTGCCTGTGATAAATAGAAATAACTCTGAAATCTGCTGCATTGTAATTCATATGTGATTTGAATGTTTTCTGAAATTACTCTCAGGGGTCTTTTTCTCTCCTACCAATTACCTTCACACCGAAAAACCAACACTGCTGAATTACAGGACCCATTACAGACGTCTGACAGTTCCTCAAGAATCTAAGACTAAATTTGTTTCATCTGATTATATTTATAGTACTCATTCAATAGAACTCTAAACAATTAATAGCATTGCACTCCAATGCTGTAAATCATTGACATTTGTCAGTGCTGCTAAACTGCCAGTTGCCTTCCTGGACTCCGTCAAAACAGGAAATTGAACAAGAGATTAATCAGTAAGTTAATACAAGCAACAAAATACATGTCCCCTCAAAGGCTAAAGATCTGCACTCACGTTTTCATCTCTGTCTCAAAGTCCAAATATAAGCAGCTTCCCTACTAGTTAAAGGGATTAATAACTGGGTGACTTTATAATTCACTTCAATAAGACTGGGAAAACATATCAATAAATCATGTCTTTTATCCACCTGCTTGGGCTTCTTCTGCAGTCTGGTCTGCATCCATGAATGATTAGCAGCAGGTGTAAAATAGTTCCCTGGAAGTTGCTACTGGCAAGTTCCATTCATTCCTGGATCCTCCTAACAACAGTTCATTAATTCGCCAGGACCTAAGTCCTGACATCCAGCTGAAGGCTGTATCACATTTGTTTCCACTAAATGACCTGAAAGGACCTTAGCCAGTAATTCAAATCTTCAGCAGCTTTCCCAACTATCAGGTACATGGTTGAGGTTTTTTTAATAAAAGACCACTATAGACCACCAGGTGCCACCGGCCTTTTTTTCCTTTAAAAGGGCAACTTGCATATCTTTTTAAATGTAAGTCTTCCTGGAAAAGATATTGAAGGTTGGAATATTGCAATGTTTTGAGATCCTTGGACCCCAGGGAGCTAAATTTATGTCACCAATGCAAAGTGCAATCTACCTTGAAAACAAGTGTCCTCTAATATTATATTAGAAAATAATATAATTATTAAAATGATCATGTCTGTCTCAAAACATTGAAAAATGGAAGAAGTATATTTGATAGAAAAAGAACTAGATGAAACAAGGTGGTAAGGAGGAAATTGAGAATGTCATCAACATAATTCAATGATCGCTCAGTCAGCACTAGCATTCAGTTTAATATAGTAAAAATGGGCTCGATTCACTCAGTAAATGTTCAGTGTCCAAATCCTGCAGCTGTCTCACTTGGATCAGACCTTTACAAGTGCACTGTCTTTGGATACAGCAGTTAGAACCAATTCAGCATTGCAAGTGATGCTGATGAGTACGAGGAATAAGACATTAGCTTACAGAAGAGGAGCACCTGAGCCTCAGTGTGAAATACAACATGGAGATTGCTCTTCCTTAAAGACACACTTGACCTTATAATTATTTCCAGAATAAGAAAATAAACAAAACAAAAATTCTGTAGGTGAGCCTCTCAATCTCTAAAAAAAAAAAAAAAAAAAAAAAGTAGTTTTTTAATGTGTGGCAGAGCATTAAGAAAAAGAACTGCACATGTACTCAAAATGCAGATCACATCCTTGAATCTTTGCCATATCTGGCAGCAGCAGCACAAAAAGAAGCCTATTGCAATGTTGCTATGCCCTTTCATCTGTCTTGGTCATCCGGATCGTACATCAGCTTCCAGTCATCATCATCATGGCCAGGCTCCGCGAACGAAGATTTGGGAAGGCTCTATCCACATTTGCTACAGGCACGCTGGTGGCTTATGAGGCCAATACGAGACAGACATATCCGATTGCAAAAGGCACAACAGAAAGACTCCTCAGATGATGTATTCTGCAATACACAGTTCCTTCTGCGTTGCCTTTTTTCCTCGGGAGTGATCCTGCATGTGTTCTCAAAGGAGACAGCTGCGTTATAGATGGTGTGTCTCCAGGCCTCCCGATTTGAGGCCAGAGTAGACCAGTTATGGTGATCAATATGGCCAAGGCTGAGATGTTGTTGTCATGTGGGGAAAACAGATATCAGCTGAGGACCTTTGGAAAAGTTATTTTAACTGTATTTATTGCTACAGTATACAAAATGGAACTCCCTTCTCTTATCATCAGATGCCAGACTAGGTTATTGGTTTAATCACAGTGTCTGTCAAGAGGACTGCATAGCAGACCTTGAGAGTGAGCAAAAGGCTTTATGGGCTGCTTCTTCCCTTCCTTCCCCTAATAAGCTATATGCCTGTACAGGCATTTCTGGTAGTTAGACAATGACAAAGACTGCCTGAGGCACCAGAGATGGGCACAAACTAGGAGTATCTCACATTTGCAAGGCTTTTCTTCAGTGTCTAGGTTCTAAACAGTAGCTTTTCTAACAATTGAGGTTAAGTCTTCCCATGTGACAACATTTGTAAACAGATTAGAACAACTGTAGGAATAGCAATTTCTCCTATACATGTAGTACTAGCATGAGGACAACTTTTATGAGCCAATTTCTTTGTTAGTGAAGTGCAGACCATTTCTTCATCCCATCTTCCATTATCAGTTAGGTAGTTGCGACTATTTTATGGTGTTAATTTCTTTCTAATTTTTGAACAAGCCCAACTTGTTGTACAGACTACAACAAGTCTGTACCTAAGCACAGACTAAGTTTTACCAACATTTACTAGTGATAATGAGGTAAAATGTGTCCAAAACTTGAAAGGATATGAAGCAGCCTGTGAATGTGATTAAGCATTAAGTGAAGCTACCACTACGGCTCTGTTGACCAAGAACAAAAACCCTTTTGTGGATCTCACAACAGTGGTTAACTTTTTGTTGAGATCTGCCAAGGGAAACAAGCCTCTGTTGTACCATACCAGATCTCCATAAGATCTCCATTGGAGAGTGCTGAAGTTTCAATATCCACTCATTACTCTAGGCATATTTACTTATACTGATCCAAAGCAGATAAAGACAAGACATGCAACAGCATGGGTAAACAGTGTGGGTAAACAGCAGAGCAAGAAAACACTTTAACAGAAAGAATATCACTTTCAACAGCTACCTGGTTTCATGCTCAAAGGCTCTGATTGCGTCATGCAGTTGTTCACAGTCTGATTAACTATCATAATTAGTTGTAAAATAACTCATCTGTAAAACATGCAAAAGAACATCACTATTTCAGTCCTTACTAGGATTGATGCCGTTTTTAAGTCTGAAACATTAAGTCCAGAAAAAACAATTCAGTTATCCATTTTAACAGAATACAGACCACACAAATTCATCCTGGAATTTCTCTAATAAATACACAACTGAATATGAAGACAGAAAGACACAGAAACCTTCTAATATTAGTAATGCACTAACTTGCTGATAAAGAGGGGAGCTGAACCTTTGTCTTCTTTGAAGAGAGATAGTGCTTGTGCTGTGCAGTATCTTATTTGTGTCCACTTGTGGGAACAAGTAAATAGTTTGTCACATCCATAACAGTCTGCATACAATATTCTCTTCACTATTTTTGGTGTGGGTAAACCAAAAGTACTGAAAGGGAATCTGATACATCAGATCTGTCCTGATATTTTCAACTTCTAAGAGCACAGTATGATATATCCTGTAAATAAACAAACCACTTAGGGCTTGAGTCCCATAGCAATAGGAAGAAGTTTGAATCATTTGACATTCCAAACCAAGTGCCAATTGAAAACTGGAAAGAAAGAACAAATGATTTCTTAAAATGGCAAGTATATTCTTCCTCCTGTTTCAGCTATAAAAAAGTACTAAGACAGAACTACAGCTTCCAAACAACTTGACTAATACTGAGAACATAGATTTAGTCTCTAAGAGCAGTGATTGAGTATTGATTATTGATGAAAAAGACACCATTTTTAAGCAGTAATGATCAACATTGGGTTCTTAGAATTAATGGCTAGCACAGGACATCTTTTTGTTAACGTCATTTCAGCTGATATGTTGAGAGCTTTTATATATAAGTGGGTCACAAAAATACTTGCTCACTTGCTTGCACAATCTCTCAAAGTTGCACTCCACTTCAGATGGTCTGTGCTACCATCGCACAAATGAGATGGGTCATCTATGTGTTTCTATTTCTGTCCTTACCTGCTGCACAAACAATTGCACTTCTACACACACTTAATTCTTATAGGTTGCATGACTTCATCTAAACAACAGTTTCAGCCTTACTGAATTTTCCTTTCTACATAGTTGCCAAAACCGCAATTTTTTTTGTTTTATTCCCATTCATAATTTGCATCTACCATAACTGCTGTTTTTAATAAGAAAATAGTTAGTTTTCTAAGTATAGAATTTTGTTTGAAAAAAGACTACTTCTCATGCTCTGAGCCCATGACTCAAACTGGATCAGAAACTTTCAAGAACATACTTTAACTTGTGTGAAGAAATTGCACAAAGAATTTTAAAACCCTTACATGTAGTATGTACTAAGAGATATTAATGTAATGTAAAAACTTACACGGCAATTGTTCATTGTTCTCGTGTTCCCTTTTTGCTCTTGAATGGCTGGAAGACCAATTTGAAAGAAAAGGAATCTGATGAGCCTGGAGTTGAATTAAACTTACAACTGAGAAAAATAAAGGGTTGTTACATGAAATGCAGAATATTCCTTGGAGGAACAGTTCTAGCATGAATATAAAACTGTTGTTTTAAGTTTCACATTATAAATGCTAGCAGCAAACCTTGCAACCACTTGTTTGAAACAGTCCAGAAAGATTCTTTTCATTTTCTGAGACACAGTCAGAAGATAGGAAGGTCTACTTCCAAAACTCTGTGACTGTACACAATGGGGATTTATAATATTACTTAGCATTCTGCCACACTGAATGAAAAGTCAATTGACATTCACTCCCTAGTTGGAAAATAATTCAGAACAGAATGACCAAATAAGAACAGAGAACATGAAACAGAAACACAGCCTCTAATTACATAGGAAGACATTTGTAATTCCACACACTGCTCTCATCTTTAACTTGGAGAGTCATGACAAAGAACAGGCTATTAAAAATAAGTGTATATTGTTAGGTTTTTATATTGAATTAAAAATCCTGAAAAAGGAGACTTCAGTGTGCTCATGTCCATTGAAATACTACAAACAGGTAGGATTTCCAAACATGAGCAACTAATTGATTTGTATAAGTTATAAATTTTTTGATACTTCTAGTTCCTTTATTCAAATGAATTTAGATAAAGGTCAGTATTAGGAACACCTCAGAAATAATGCTAATTTAGGAGAGGATCCTTATTGCCAGGTATGTTCTTTAGCATTAGGTTAGCTGAGAGCATTGGAGTGTTTCCATACTCTGAAAAGGCACAGACTTCGCAGACTAAGTACTATTCAGCAAAAGTTAGACCCTTCTGAAGTGTCTATAGAGGAATTTCCAGTGTCATGTTCTGTTTCAAAAATCAGAAGCATTTAACTTTCATCTCACCTTCAGTGACCTACGTATCCCCTCATAACCCAAAACTCTGTAATTTTCTTAGCTACCTTTCTCCTGGAAAAACAGAGAATAAAATGAGCTGCATTTTGTAAGCCATGTCTAGAAATGCAGGAAAACCCTGCAAGAAAATAAAAACTGCTTCATAAAATCAAATATCAGCTGGAGACAGCAAATTGGAACAACCTCTTCTCCCTAGATACTATGTCAAGCCACAGAGACTAGAACGTCTTTGTATCACAAAAAAATGGTCTCCTTGTGTAAATATGCAGTTTTAGTTAAACCCCATTTAAAGATCCTTGCAATTTGGCTGACTCTATGCATCGAGTTGATTATATTTTTGGTACTTATTGTACGTAAGTAAATATTTATTTTTCAGTTTCAAAGGAATATAACTTCATATGTGAAAAGGAGATAACTGATGTGCAGAGTGCCTAAGTGCTCAGGGAATAAATGCACCTAATGGCACATTCCTATCTCCCCGCTCCTGTTGTCACTACAGCCTTGCCATGACCATTCCAGATGTGACTGTGATGCACAGGATGCACCCCTGAGGGTGTCAAAAGTCTCACACTTTCCACACCAGTGCATGTAGGAGGGATTACTTTATACCCACAAGACCATGGATTATTTCAGGTTCCTACCTGTGTCCCTTTGAAATCCATAGGCACAAATGAGCCATCACATACCACGATTGTATTTTAAAGAGTTGAAGCAGAGGAATGTAGGCTTTTTTTTTTCACTGCAATTTATTGCCAAGACCCAGAAATGTTAGTTTCCTTTACATTTTAAAAATGGAAACCCATGTGAGAGGAAGCAGTGTGAAAACTGTAGCTCTGACTGAAACTTGGATGTAATGATTTAGAATGTAGGTGTTTGCTACATAGCAGGACCTTTATCTTCATGTGTTCTTGAAAGGTATTTGTAGCATGTTTCTGCCACAGCACATAGGAGATGTGTTAGAAAGCTGGTGAGTCTGTTAGGACTATTAAGTATCTATGAGTAACTGAAACATTTTTACTTTCCAGAATCACTTAAATGATCTCAAATTCCTTGACTTCAACATTTTTGGAACTCTTTTTTTGACTTACCTTGCTAAAGGCCGAAGAAAAATTCATTATGATCTACAGCCAGTCAGTAGTCTTTGGCAGAACAAGGTGTCAGAGACGGCTGTTAACACTTAGTAGAAGTTCATATTCCTCAAAAGATGTGCAGGAGTGCACCTGAGTTACAAAACTTAGCGAGCATATTCTCAAACAGCTACTATTGGGTTAGCTCACAATAAATACCTTGTCATTCTAGTTACAGATTTGTGCCTGAGGCCATCAGGCCATTGACTTTGCCTGAAAGTACAAAGCAGATTGTATTGACAGAGCTCCAGCAGTAGCATTGGATCTATTTTTATGCAATGTATGTGCCTATCTAGACAGAAGTAGAGCACATAGCAGTTCAGCTATGCACATGTACTGATCTGAAAATACTGTCTCGGCATTGCTACAATGTCTGATTTTAGTCTCAATACAAGACATTTTTGGGAAAGATTAAAAGCAAACAGCATCTGACTGAAGATCAAGAACCATCCTTTGTTATCCTCTGTCATTTTTACACAAACAGTTTTCTGCTCTCTGGCCTATTGGAACAAAAAATAAAAAAGCTAAGTAAAGATTAGGTGCTTCTGAAATATTATCATTGCTAAATGTTTGACCCGATTACGGAAATTAAATACATACCAGTTCAAGTACTGTAAACAGAGTGCCAAACAAGTTTGACCCAGTCTGTACTGCATTAACAGACTTGACGCAGGTTTTGCATTATTTAAAGCATGATATAAGACTGTAAGATACAAAGCTGTAAGAGCTTTATCTGCTATTGTTACAAATGAAATCCAACATGACTGAAAGTGATTAGAGAAAGTGTTTCTTTTTTCAGCTTAGTTACTTGGGACACTTGACAATAGTTTCCGTACAGTAAGATTCTTCATGCTGAAAAAGATGAGCTTGTACAGATACACAGTCGTTACGATAAAGGTTCAGCCAACACAGCTTAGGCTCTGTGTATAGCTCCTGCTCTGTTTTATCTGCCTTCAGCCCCATTTAAGGACATGATACCAAGTAGCCTGTATTCTTGGTCATACTCTAGTACTGAATGCTGAACTGGGGGAATTCATGCGAATTTACTCCATAGGCAAGGTTAAAACGTGACAGCTGTTACTCACTAGGTCTCCCTTAAGCAATCGCACTCCACATTAAAGTCATAACTGAATGGGGCTCTGCAAGCCAAAAGCTTGCCTGTAACAGCCTTTGGGCAAGCACATGCAACCAGATAAACCTCAAGAAAAAAGCACAGCTTCATCTCACAACACAAATGCCTCCAGAAGAATTTACCAGAGAAACCATTACACATGGCTCTGGGCAGAACACATTGCTCTCCCTTTGGGAGTTCTCCCAGTTTTAGGAGATCTGATGTAACCAGTCAGGCCAGGTTGTGCCACTCCCCCTGTGTGGCCAAAAACCCCTCTGTGCTCTGCCACTGCCTTCATTTTTAGCTCCACTCCTCCATGTGCAGGTGCCACAAAGCAACTTGCTCTGACTCCAGACCTGGACCTTACTTGCTCCTCTCATGCCTGCTACCTTGCTAGTCCACTTTGATTTGTTCTACTTAGCTCATGGGTTTAAAAAGTAGCTTTCTGGTATGACTGGCTGTTACTCTACGTATCCAGCCTGAATTCAGTTCACAAATAATTTAGGTGAAAACTTCATCCCGTTTCATAATAATTTCCCTTGAAATCTGTATTATGCTACTTTGTTTCTTGGCAATATACCAGCAGACGCCCAACGCCTGTGGGAGTTATGGCAGCCAAGTAGCACTTGTTTCAAACCACAAGCTTTGTCTCAGTAACATTGCAACCCACACTTGCTCATCTAATAGAAATCTCATGAACTGTCAGCTCTGATAGTCAAATTATTGATAGGTTTGAGTAGATTTATCTGCAATAAAGTGTTTGAATTTTTTTCCATCTAAGTCAAAATATTAAAACTTAGAACCATAGGAAGGAAAAAATACAGAGTTCAAATCATTAACTTTAAAAGGAGCAAGCAGAGCCAGTTCTTCTCAAACATAAATCCTGACTGTAGAAGGAATATTGAAAATCACAAGAGTCACTACTTTCAAGCAAGAAACTTCTCTGGGTAAAGTACATGAACTTAGAAATGAAGCATGAAAAAATAATATGACTATGATGGAACATTTACTCGGTTGCCTCGTAATCACTAAGACATTTCTCAAAGCAGATTTAAGAAAAACATTGTTAAAAAATCCCCACAAACCAACTAGAAATACTCATTACCCCACTAGAAAAAATATTTCATTTTTGGAACTGCTAATTGCTCTTGATAAACTTGGTAGAGGAGGGCAGGAGAAAGCTGCAGCACTCTCTCCTCCAAAAGCTTCAGAGGTTGTAGTAGTGTTTGTGATTATGTATTTTACTAATATTAGCAATACTGAGAGGAGGGCAACTCTTTAGTATGATTGAATATCTAGGAGTTTTTATAGATAGATCTCTACTGGGAAACAAAAAAAATCTTCTCTTAATTTTTAATGCACAATCAATAAGCCTGCAAACTCCAATGCAATCCACAAAGATATTTAAATTCAGAGCATCTACTTACATGCTCCTAGTGGCTCTGGAAGATAGCATAACATCCCACAATGATCTAAACAACCGCAGACCTGCCACATTGCCAACAGTTCAACTGCCCATGCATTTTGATTTTGTAATTCAATAATGTTTCCTAAAAAGAGTCTGTGGCCCAATTTTCCAGCTTTGGAACTGTTAAAAATGTTTGAATCATCACTACATACTGAAATTACCTACATAGGAACAAGAGTTTAGGATTTGGCAGGAAGATACTCAGATTTTAAACCTGTGCTTTTCAGCTTAAGTCCAGCACAGCATTACACTTCGTTACATCAGCTAGGAATCTAACTAGCTCTAGTCAATACCTACAATTTTAATTAGAATTGTCGTGCCATAGTGATTGGGTCTTCATTACAACTCATGATTTTGTGTTTGCTAGTCTCAAAAAGGAAATGAATCTGATGAACCAGTGCTGTTTTTGCAATGAGAGTTCTGCTATCATTCACTACGGATGATTTCATCAAGAAAGCAAATTCCATGGAAAAAGTTCTTCTATTCTATCTGCCTTTTTGGTACATGGTTGAAAATATTTTCATCAGCATTCTCTGAGAAATGTCTTATTCTTACAGAACTTGCTCATGACAGAACAAAGGTTTGCTTTCTGTTGTTTTACACAGGGAATTCAGCACAAACAGGAAAGGATGACAAATGGCACTGGATAGCTAAAACCAACATTCAAAGAGCAAAATCAGACAGACTGCTGACTCTTTGTGCCCATATAAATGCAGTAAGGATACAAAGAGAGTCAACTACAAATCAAAAGTTTAATATAGCTGCACATATTTTACTGCCCTTTAAACTGGTGGTTGCTCTTAGATTACCTGAGAACAAGTACACTGTAGATTGCTGGAAAAGAGATTGCTCCCAATTTTGTTCTATTCACTCATATATGGAAATCTCAAGCTAGCATGATTGCTTTGATTCCCTACATCATGCTTTGCCTTGGCCTTCATGGCTACTGCTTTTTTGAATGCAAATTCACATAAAATAGTTGTCTGTGTGGATAGATAAAAATTGGTACCTTTAAATATATACATCAAAAAATCTGAGAAGCAATATGGTTCTTTCTCTTCCCCACACTATGTTAAGGGACAGGGCAATTTTAGCAGCTTGTGATATTTATTGATACAGTTTAGGGATAATATTCCTAATATTCTACTGAAGGACTTTATTAACAGCCTTCGACACCAGTCAGTTATTAAGTCAATGTAAGCTATACCACTTGAATGCATGACTGGTGTCGAAGGCTGTTAGTAAAATCATTCAGTAGAATATTAGGGATATTATGTCCAAATATAATTACTGGTGTCACTCTTCACTCAGTAGAAATGTCCCTACAATTTTGGGCTATCTGATTCAGGCCTTCCTTGCACTCCCTAGAATTTTTTTTCAGTTCCCCCTAAAATGAAAGGCTTAGTATTACATACAGACAATAATAACTGCAATGAAAACGTTAGTAAGTCACGAACTATCTTACCCTCTCTCTCCAAAAGAACACATCTCTGTGTTTTTGAAGGACTATTTATTAATTAAAACGTGAGCTATTATTTCACTGCATTAGACATTGGACACAAGGTAGGATGCAGGAATGTGTCACCTCTGGATGAGAAGATATTTAGTAACCTAAAGGGATTTCTTCAGTTTTGCAGAATGACCCAGTTTTTCTACAAAACGTAGAGCATACAGATTTAGTATTAGTGAGGACTGAGCAACACAGATCACCTTAAGCAAAGTATTTGATACAATACGTGCATATTTTGAAAAAAAAAAAAAGTTTACTTAAATATTCAAAGTGATTCATGTATATCTGTTGGAATTTAAGCTTTCAAGCAGGCATTGCCAGAAATAAGGTGCCACAATAATACCCATTTCCAGCACTAAGTCCCTTTGTACTTCATTCTTACAACATTTTACCTACATTTAGGTCCACTGTTTTCAATCTGCTTCAGGTTTGTTTCCATTTTCCCAGGGAACAAATTAGTGGACCTAGTACACAAGTTGTCAACATAATTAGGTAACATTCCTATATATTTTACCATGGAAAAAGCCTCATAGAAGTGGAAGTTGTAAGAGTAGAAATGGACACCACAATATTAGTTAACCTATCTTCTGGCCCAGAGGAAGAACTGTCATCCCTCATATTAATCGCAGAATCACAGAGTAATTGGAGTTTGAAATGACCTACTAGGATCATCAAGGTCCAACTCTTGGCACTGCCAGGACAGTCCCAAGGATGACACCATGTGCCTATTCCTTGAGTCTGTTTTTAAACCAACCTCCCAGACTGAAATACCATAACCTCATTGGTGCCCATCCAGTATCAGTGTTAAAGCACCTTTTCTTACTTTTTCTAATTACTTGCCTAAGTCTGCTCGCTATCGTTTAAGTCCATTACTACTTGCCCTACCTGCAGCACAGGGAGGTGAATTGAATTCTGTTTATTATACTTTTGATGTAACTGAAGTCTTAGATCTCCTCAGTATTCTCATCATTAAATTTGAAGTTCCCCCACCACTCTGGATTCTGACATTTCATGTACATCCTTCCTGATCTGCAAAAGTCAGTGCTGAAAAGAGTTTGAGAATCCTATTTCAAGACTGTTTCTGATGATGCATCCACTTCGGTGTGTGTCACTCCAACAGCATGACACATTGAGTCATATTTAGTTTGCAATCCTCTATAATGTTTAAATCCTTTCCTGCAATTCTGCTGTCCAGGCAGTCTTGTCCCTCTGAAATTGGCATTCATTTCAAATAAACTGTTAGATAATTCCTCAAAAGTCTGAGATCCTGATCATGTCTCCCAATATGTTTATAGCCTTTTCAATAAATACCATCTTCATAGGTAAAACATTATTCCTTCATCAAAATCACTGATGAAAGTATTGAATAGTACTAGAGTCAAGCAAGGCCCTTGAAGAATCATATTTGAGGTCCTTGAAGAATCATGTTTGATTATATCCTTTTGATTTGACATTAAAGCACCTATGTTCAATTCTAGAGTAGGTTTTTCTTACCAATCCAGTATTTCTTAATAGTCTCACCTCCTGCATATTTTCTTATTTCTTAGGCATAATGAGGGAGCATAAAAATTTGTAAAAGTCAAATTATTTGACTCCTATTGCTTCTCCCTTATTCATTCTGTCAGAGAAGAAAATTAGATCAGTTTGACATGACTTGCTCCTAGTACATCCATGCTGGTTGTTACTCATCTCTTATAATTTTCCAGGCACCTACAAACTGATTTTTTTGGAGAATATTCTGGTATTTTTGCAGGATCTAAGTTACAATGATACCAGTATAATTTTTTGGCTGCTATTTTTTACTATCTTAGCACAAGTCCCACCACACCTGTGCTGGCCACTATACTTCCTCAGCGTTTGGCTCCAGACCAAGCCAGCCAGGTCCAGCTGAACCTTTCACCTCAGTCACCACAGACACACAACTGCAAGTGATGACTGATACAGGGCAGGTTTGAGCGCAAGGGAACAGTGGCTCCAAAATGGGCCGAGGGGAGAGGATCTTGGAAGAGGTAAGGGAAAGGAACAAGAGATTAGACACCATGAGGCACAGACCATCTCAGGCAAAGCTCAACTACAAAATAGTTGATCCGATGGATGTTAGCCCTGGTCTTGAGGCAGAACCTTCTACATTCATCTCCCTTTTTGAGAGCTAACAGATAGATTATCAGACTTATGGAACTTGCAACAATTAAGGTGTGATGAAGCAGATGAAGCAACAGATCTGAAGAAAATTAATTCTGTATTTCACCTTTCTCTGAGGCAGGTACACATCTGTGATAAGAAAGTAACGAGTATGCAGGTAATCATGCTCCAGACATCCTCTCAAACAGAGTTTAGTATTGCCTTCTTAGTAGCCACATTCACAATATTCATACTTATTAATGTTGTCGACAGCTGATTTACCTGCATTTTGCTTGCAGAAGACAAACGTAAGAGTTTAGCTTAGAGAGATGCTGCGGCAGAAGATTCTATCACAAATGTACCAGAGAAACTTTACAGATAACAAACATGAGCTTTCACTGACTCTTCCAACTTTGTTATTTCTGTAGCAAGTATTTTGAAATACCAAATCCAAATTACATAACACTCTGCAGGCTTTCCAAGTCTGCAAAAAAAGAAACCAACTTATCTTTAATACATACTACAAACATTTTCTTGTTACCCTCTGCCTTGAAGCAACTGGTCTCAAAAACAACAAACTATCTTACTTCACACAAAGTTCAATGTTTCTTATGGATTGCACAGATCCAGTCATGCTATTTGCATTTTTATTACTACCTTGTGTAATACAAGAATGAAGCAGAAATGTATATCAACTCTGACTTATTTTCCTAACTCTGGTTGAGTGTTGAACGAAAAATCTGGACTGTTCCAAACATCTGACAGTTATGCTGAATCTCCATTTGATGGAACAAAAGTCACTGCATATCTCTAGCAATGAATGTAAAATTGGAATTTTAAATGTTTTTCATGCATCAAAAGGCAATATTATGTCATCTGTTCCATCAAAGTTTTAAAAACTCTGTTGGAGAAATTAAGGAATACATTCTATTTAACTTAATACCTCCTGTGATCAGACAGCTTTGTGATATAATACCACCAAAATAACTTCTCAAGTAATGGAAACACTCCACATGTTAGAACTCAGGAAGCAGTAATAAATCTTAACGATTCAATTTGCTACATATGTTGGATGTTACAGCAACACAGAGAACAGCTCTGCACAGTGTAACAAAAACAGGACACATGACAAAAATGCAATTTATAATATTCTAACCAGTTCTGATCAGCTTTTTTAAGAAGTTGAAAAAGCTGCATCTCATAGCTTTAGACTTGTGTTTTATTTAATCCTAAATTTTCTGCCTAGTAAGATCCCTCTACATCTTTTTTCAGATCACGCTTCAGGCTTCAGAAAACTTTATTGCTATTACAAATCAAGCAAATAATTTGTACGTTATGCTTCAATTTAGCTAGCATAATCTGTCCCTTTTCATCTTTCTCTGTACCATCAGGTACTAGCCACTAGTGCAAGTGGAACACAGGTCCTTAGACTCAATCTACCACAAAAGTTCCTAGGTTTTGTTTAGTATTATCCCTCAAAACTGATCTGAGCAACCAGAAAATACAACTTCATTCTTGTCATATGACATATGCTTACCAACAGCTAGTGATGCCTCCTCTGCATTATCCTTCTGCATTTTGGAAGTGTGGTGCTAAATTTGTGTTTAAATGATCTAAGTGTCAGAGAAGTATAAAGAATTAGTGTAAACAAACAGTAGATTGATGGCTGAATGCCAACTCAACCATCTGAAGGACAATATTTTCCTTACATTAAGATGATTACATGTTTATAAACTATTAAGTATCAAGGCATAAGGAAGCTTGGTTTAACATCTTGAAAGAATGTGGTTCTTATGTCAAATAGCATAACATTACCTAAAGCCATTTTATTCACTGTTTCATGGATAGATTTAAATCAAAAGTTGTTAAATTATGAAAATTCAGGCCACATGGTAAACAAAAAAAGCAAGGGAAAAAAAGAGTTTAAGAGGGCAGATATCTAACTTAATGTTTTTAAAATATGTTATTCTATATAGACATGCTGAGCAAATTGTCATCTATATACAAGGAAATCTGCAGGTTATAGGAAATACAGATTTTTCACCCTCTCTAGCATATCCTAATGTTCAACAACAAGTGCTGGAAGGTTGTGTCCACTTGTTTAAGAGTAAGTAAACACAGCTGCAGTACAGGATACTGTTAGGGAAAACCTGGCCAGTATTCAGCCTACTCCCACCATACTCCCAGCACTCTGAGGGTACATCGCTGCCTATGGTTTCACAGAACTAGCAACTCCAGCATTACCTTCCAGAGTTGCAACCGCCAGTTTTGAGCTCAGCACCCCATATGCATGGATTATTTTTTTCTCTAGAAGCATTACTTTGCTTTAACAGAGTAATCTATATTGATGACGGTGTGCCTTTTTTTTTTTATTTCCCCACTCAGATCTGCGAGGTCCTTCTCGAGTTGCCTGCCATTAGCACAGCATTTAGCCACCCAGAGGAGCCAAAAGACTCATTAACTAGAAAGAAAATTTAAGGCAGCATAACAGAATAATGTTGATGCTTATTAGTTAGGACATGTATTAGGGTAAGACCTGTTTTTTGTCTGGAATTCATTTAAAGTCCTTCAGTATCTGGTTGAATGCAATCTGTTTCAATTTTAACAGAATTTGTAATAAAAATGTAGTCTCATTATCAGTGCACTGAGCCATTTACTTACTCCCACACACAAGTCAGATGCATGGCAAATCAGTTTGCAGAGATCATTTAATTAGTCATGAGTGCACCTAGGGCAGTGTATCCTAATTCTCATAGATTATCTATAGTTTCAAGTGTTTATTCAGAAGAAATGCATTTCAGAGGGTCAGAAGGGATCATTCATCAGCGGCTTAGAAATTGCTCCTCTGTCAGTTTTATGTACAGCAAAAGGATACACAGTAATTTTCACACTTGCATCAGGTTTTACTATTTTTCTGATAACGAGCTAGTTTTTTTTCCACAGAAAGAATAAATTCTCATTTAAAGGATTTCTGAACTAGTATATTCTATCATATTGAATCTAGTACTGAACATCATTTTATGTAATCATCCTAGAATAAAAATATTTTTTTCCTGACACTCAGAATTTGATTGCTTTTGTATGGCTACATTTTATTGCCATGTACATAAGCTCTCCCTCTCCCCTAGACTTGAGAAAGAAGACTAAGCTACATTAAATTTTGAACAGTCCTGAAGTATCACACTATTACCCTGAACATAAAGAGAATCTGATTTTCAGCATTTTACTACAAGGATTTTACTATTTACAAGGATAGAGATGTTTCCACGTGAATGAGAAAAATGGGGTAAAGGTCTTTCCCTTGTCTCTTCATCCAGGTATGTTGTGAATGACAGAAAGGCACATTCTCACATTGTATGCTGGGAGCAGCCACGTGACTTGGGGTCCACTAACACAGGGCATCAAGTCACTTCAGTAAAGGTAGATGAGGGGCAGCACCACAGCTACAGGGAGACTCTCTGAGCCCTCTTCCTCCTCCCACTTCCCTGCCATGGCTCTGCAAAGCCCCAGGGAACACATGAAGTTCCCAGTCTGCCTAACAGAGAAGGAAGAGGAGGAGAGGTGAGCTCCATGGCTGACCCACGCTCCAGCACTGTCTGCAGGAGAAAATTAGACTCTACTACAGCTTACACCTTACAGAGGGCATGACTTGCCCCAAGTCTTCCTTTGTATAACTGATGGGCATTGATTTTCACATCATGATTCATTTATTGCTTCTCTCTCTATAAACTAAAAGATGCAATAGTAATGATTGCAGTCTGTTCAGCAGCCAACTTCAGAGATGTGGTGTCCTGAAAGGTTGATACAAAGACTCTTTGGCTTAGAACGTGTTTCAAATCTTCCCATCTCCCAGGAAACATTTATGACCTGCTTAACACACACTAGTGTAAATGCAAGTATTTGTAAAGTCAAAAATATAGATATAGATTGGGTATACCTTACTATACCTCCACTTCCCCACAAAAAGATTGCAAAATGACTGAGGGTTGAAATCTTCCTTTCTCAGTTAAAAAATACTATTCTGAAGCCCAAGATAAGCATGAATGTAAGCACTAACTATTCAGATTCCTGTCATTTCAGTGGCTGAAAACTGGAAAAAAAAAGTTGAAATATGAACTCCTGATAATAAAAAAGTATTTGGAAGAGAGACAAAGAAGAGGAACAAAAATTGAAACAGTACCAAAACCAGGACAGAAGCCACGGGGGCCCTTCCCTGAACTCACTGTCACTCTGCAGGACATATATCATGACAAAGTCCCAAAGAATGAACAGTTATGCCAAGTCAAACTCTACCCTCATCTCACCTGCAGATATATCATTGTTCTCAGTAAAACCTGACTTTGAACAGAGAACAGCATATACACAGACATGAGCCAGAATATAAATTGTTTGAAGTGCATTGTCTCTGCTGAAATATTTTGCATGACTTTCGGCTGAGAGAGCAGGACCTCCACAAATTTAAACAGAGAGTTAATAGCAAACTGCAACACTAACAGCTGTGAGGTCTGTCTGAGTATCTGCATAGCTCTGTGCCATATGCAAAGTCTGGGAACACTCTGAGAGGCTGACCCATCTATGGGTTGCTTGTCAGTGATGATCAGTACTGCCGAGTGTATAACTGCAGGTGCCAGGGATATCGAATGACCTCAACCTCAGAGCAGTGAGCTCTAATCTGCAAATAAATTTAAAGACTCCAATTTCCTACTGACTTAAAAAGTGATTCAAGAGTCTCTCCAGCTCCAGACTAGACTAGTAAGAAACAGCAAGACAGAAAAAATAGAGAATATTCCTTGCAGTAAGCACCAGCTCACCATTACCCTCTATCAGTCTGAAGATCCCGAGCAGCTTTAAACACCTTGTAGCAATTAGACAGACAATTTGTGGTAAAATGGGGATCTTCATTGGGACAAAACATACTTAACCAGCTAGATTCCAGCGTCTCACCTTCTGATTTATTTTTCTCCTCTTCAAACAACCCTAATAATGTAGATACTGTTTTCAAGGGTAAAAAAATTTAAAGTTGGCCCCAAAATTTAAAGAGCTTCCTCATTTTTTCATATTCTTACTCCCTCCCCTAGACTCAGATTTTTTACTATTTCAAATTCTGCAGTTTGAACAGCTTTCCATAAAATTAACGGCAAGCCTTGAATTTTGCTTCACGTGACTGATTAGAAACAAATAGAGCATAAGCTACAAAGGAAGAACTTTTCTTCTTCTTCAGTTGACAGAAGGCAAGTTACTCTCAAACTCCCAGACATGGATCTGCTGGTTTATAAATAATTTCCAGACAGTCAGTCAGTCACATTTAAGCCTCCCTAAAAGAGAATTGAGAGGAATAGACATGTTTGGACAAAATTGCTGTTCTGGATCATTTAACCATTAAATTGAACCAGAAATTCAATTATTTGGTTACACTGCATAGAAACACTGGGGCAGATATTTCCTATTGGAAAACAGGACACAATTATCCCTCTTGCATTTTTGTAATCACAGAATCATTGAATGATGACGATAGAGCATCACTTTGCTTGCAAGGGCAGGTATTATAACTGCACATGTTCTAATATTTTGGTAATTGTTTTAAAAATACCATTTATACTTGGTTTATTTTATATATTTATTTTATATTTGTATATTTTACTTGCTAAAGATTCATAATTAAACATTCAGAATTGTAACTAATTTGTATTTTATTCAAAAGAATATAACACATATTAGAATCTAGCTGCTTGAAATTTCCTCCTCATGTCCATATTTTCCTGGAATGGCTTTAAAAAGTAGCTGTTTTCCTAGCTTTGGTGCTATTTTTAGGTATCTTTCTAGAGGTTAACTGTAACAGAGGAACACAGACATGTCAGGTGCCCTGGGCTCACCTATGACCTTGTGTATTAATTGCCTCCAGTTTGACCAGATTGAAAATACCTTTAGTGTTTTATTTGCACACTACTGGTGCCTCTAATATCAAACAACAACCATAACAAGCAGGAAGGTGTCAGGAACATACCTCTGTACCACTAGAGATACGTGTGGACATCACATATCCACCTGTGCTGCATTGAGAACTGTTATTTGTATTAATTTAGTTTCCTGCTGCTTTAACACACATAATGCAAAGACTAAGATGTTGTGCATCTGTATTCAAATAGGGACTTGTTATTTTATGCTATGCAATGGGTCCAGTGACCAGCAAGTAATTGTGTTTGGCAGAAGGGTGACAGGGAGTGAAGACGATGACAAAGCCAAGAACGACGTGAACGTAGCTGACTGAAGGTGTTGGCAGAGACTGACAAAAAATTTACTTGAGGTCCTCTATATTAAAAACATGGCTTAAATCAATACATTTCACATCACAAAGGAATGTACTAAGCCGCCCTGAATCTTAGTGATTTCCACCTGAAAACCAGCCTGCTCAGTTTTTTGCCACTGAATAATTCCAATAATACGTGAAGTGGGAGGGAGAGGGGCACCGGGAAAAGTGCAGATTCTCAGTTTGGATACCCATGTCTACACAGCATCATGTCTACTCTTGCTCCCATACCAAACTGTCTTTATGCAGCAAGGTCACCTGCATGAACCATGCAGAGAAAAATACCCACACAATTATGACTGACATGATTACACATTTAAAGATCAGCGTGTGGCTTCCAAGTTGCTTTGAAGATCTAAAGGAAAACAGACAGCAAAGTTGCTTGTTTCCACGGGGAAACAGGCCTCTTCACTGATGTGGCCATCACTGTGACCCATTTTAAAACAGAGAAGACTCAGGGCACATCTCCAGCAAAGATCCTGAGGCTTCCCATTTCCTCACAGGATACCCCTGCTTTATAAGGTACACCTTGGAGTAAAAAAATCACTTCAAAAGAGAACACTGTCTCTCGAGCCATGTTTTACAAAATACACAGATGCACACAACTTCCCCAGGCTGTGAAGATTTTCTAACCTTTCAGGTTTTAAAGATTTCTATTAAACAACACTTAGGCGAGTGGGAATCCTACTTTCCAGTGGTAGTGCCAGTTTCCAGGGTGCCATGTTGTAATTTAATTGTGCCAAGTACTAGCTTAAATTTTAAAGGATGCTTTTAGCAGTTTGAACTGCATTTTCCACAGGACTCTTTCACTACAGATGCTCTGAGCTTGCTGTTACACAGTCAAAGAACCAGGTTTTGCGAACGTGTAAACATCACGATCAAATCATGACTGTCTGATATGATCACAGTTGCTGTACCATGTCTAGCAAAAATAGATTATGGAATGTCATACGATTAGCAGAAATAATCTTACAATAACAGTATTTCTGGAGAGCTGACATAAACATTCAGAGCCACTATCTACAGCTCCTCCAGCAAGCATAAGCGAGCATAAGCAAGCCAAGTTTTCCCTGAGGCTTTTTTTTGTTGAGTGGATAACTCCAACCAGCCTTTTCTTAGCTTTGTTGAGTTCATTTTCTCTCACTCACCTTTATAATTATAGCAACATTTTTATCTTAAATTTTTTTCATGCATTTGTTTAGGTGCCAGAATTCAGCTTTTCTCTTGCTTTCTTTATACTTTCATTTAATTAAATCTTCCTTTATTGTTATATGTTTATTTTTAGCTTTTGTATTTTCATGGCAAGTACTCCCTCTGGCAAGGCTTACTGCAAGAATTACTGCACCATATTTCTTTCATAGCACTTCCGAGGTTTGTCTGTCCCCTTCCCATCTATGTGCCTCCTTTTAGAAATACACAAATCATGCTAAAAGTGCACTGAATAAATAATAAATAACAACCACAACAACAACCGCAACCAACACCATAATACATAATAATAATAATAATAATAATAACAACAATAATTATAACGTCTATTCAGGAGAAACATCTCAGGAATCTGAGCCTCATTGCCTTTCTGCAACGATATATAAACAATCACTTTCCCTTGGGATATCCATGTAGGAATACAAGGCTGTTGTTAATTACAGCCACCAAATATACAGCCCTAATGCTGGCAAAAGTGTCCAACAGAAAGAATATAGATGGGAACAAATAGAAAGGACTTGTGACTTCTACTCCATTCTTTTCACTGTTGCTGCCTATCTCACTCCTTAGCGGCCTCTCCTATTAGCCTCCATTTCTCTTCCCCTGTGTGCAGCACTGGCATCATCCAGGCTCCTTGGGTATCACCCATTCAGATTTCCTTCTCTCCCTGGGCCTCCCATACTGCTCACGTCAGGCAACGTACCTGTGCCCCAAGCCAGGAAGCAATACCCAAAAGAAGGCAGCCCAGAGGCAGGTTAGGAATGATCAGGATCTGCATCATGAATCCCCAAGCACGAAGAGCAGAACTCACAGTTAGAGTACACCTGAACATACTCCTGAAAAGCTCTTGTTATTCCTCAATTCCCACAGCTGGGCATACTGCTCAGGAAGCTGCCACAGGTTCCATTCCCCATCTTCTGAATTTGCTTTCTAGCAACACTCTCCTTCTCAAGTTCCTGTCCCTCCTTTACATATGTAAATCCTCCAGCTACTACTGAGTACAAATAGCCTCATAAAGCACATCCAGGTGATCTCACTTACCTATTTGTGCTGTTGCCAGGATGTAAGGGTCCTGCAGGTGAGGCAGCTGATGGAACATGTGTAAGCTTGGCTACAGGGATTCACTAGGGTGATGCTGAGCATCAGCATGCCAACATTTTCACCAGGCTTTCTCAGCAGTACACTCAATTCAACTTCTGACTTCACAAGTGCTGCTCTGCAAATTACACGTAGGGTTGGGTGATGACCCTTCCATCCCCCTTAGAGAAGCACTTTTAACCATTTTGTGTTTGCTACCATTTTAGCAAGGATACATGCCACATTAATACAAGAGATAAGGTATACTACACCACAACCCTGTTAGATTCAGGAGTTAATATTTTGGACACACATCTAGAGTATTTTCAGTGTAGTAATAGAAGATTGGTCTCTAGTTTCCCTACTGTTTTCAGCAAGTTTCTTTGCTATAAGACTACAGCAACACCCACTTTTCCAATGAATCAATATAAAGCATGAATGAAGAAAAATAAGCAGTTCCTGATGCCCTACACAAACTCATTAGCAAATATACCTGTGCAACTGTGTTCAAGGGGGTTTAGGTTTCCAAGGTCTACCTGTACCAACATTCCTTTAGTAAAACATTGACGCTAACTTCTCCGTGTGGTACTGCTGTCAAGAACAAGAGCTGAATATGAGTGAGCAGGGTCTCCCTGTGGGATCATGCCGGTAGAAAGAGACCTTCAGGGCCAAGAGCGATTCTCCACACGCTGGGTACAGACATGGATGAGTGGGATTCCTCCTGGCTGCTCTCCAGGGGAGTAGTAATGGACCATCTGTGGCCTGTTGTTCCCACTGCCATTTAATGCAGCCTCCTTCATCAGCTGGCAAAGCAAATCTCAGCTAAAAATCAGCTTCCCAAAGGCAATGAAAGGGAGAGGAGTGGCATTTATCCCAGCTTGTAAGGCATCAAAAATAATTCAAAAATACACATTTCCAAAGCTTTCCCACTTAGAAGAAATAAACTAAGCTAGTTCAAGAGCTTCAGTCAAAACAGGCATTCTCCATCCATAATTGAATAAGGGATTTGGGTTTACTGAGCTGCCCAAAGTGCTTTGTTCCTCACCGGCTGAGCACCAGCCAGCAGCAGCACTTAGCCCTGTTTGAGCAGTCGCCTGGGAGAGTTGCAGGCCCTATGTGCCCTGTCAGCCTTGGTCTCTCGTCACGCAAGATTTTGTGTAATGGACCACATGCCACACAAGTGAAATATTTATCATAATCATATTTACAAGCTGCTTGGCTCCCAGGAGAGAACGAAGGCCTGAATACCATACCAGAAATTAAATAATATGTAGTGTAATTTGTTAGGGCTTTTTTTTTTTTCAATTACATTCAAAAATTTGGAGCCAGACAAAAACCCTGGTTTGTTGGGGTCAGTGGCCACAAGAAATACTTGAACATTTCTGATGAGAGTCAGGAATAAAAGTAACTGAGCAGAAGCAACACTTATCAGCAGAAAGCTTTTCTCCTTGCATCAGGCTCACAAAACCCCACTGCACCTCTCCCTGCTACCAAACTGTTTGCTCTACCCCCACCTATCCCTGAGGTACAGCCACACCAGCAGCTGCATGCAGTCGGTTCACTGAAGGCACCAGGGCATAGCTATAAATGTATAATGAATGCTTTTATGGCTCCCCAGCAGGCAGTGTGTGTGCCACTTGTGAGACTATGCTGTGATCTTACATCCAGGGCAAAATGTTGGTAGGCTAAGGGAGACAAGAAACTGCTATGGAGGGAGGGAGTGGGGTGATTCATGGGGTGAGGGCACAGCTGTTGGCACAGCAGTGGCAGGGCACCCAGCAACCCAAACTGCAAAAGCAGGTGCCTGAAAGTTCCTACTCTGTCTGGAACGTAAACGCTATGGAAAATGTGGAAAGACAACTTTTTTTGCTAGAGCTTTTGCTCAAGTGCAGCTCTGGAGGCAGGTTGGGTGCTGGTCAGGGGAGGCACCCTGACGTCCAAGCTACAAGTGTGTTAGGGGATTGTGCTTGTCGGCTTCATGAATCATTGTCTGTAAAAGGCAGTATGTTCTCCTGTGTTTAGATGGAGGGAAAATTCAGGCTACGACTCCTTGTCTATAGCTGGTTGCCTCTTCCTCTAAAACACTTTCATATATACTTTACTCAATCACGTGGTCAGAGGGTTCAACAGATTATGCTTATGTTCAGGTACTTTCTTCGACTTGCCCTTTGAGTCTCAGTATGTGTGCGTCTAGCCAGCCACACTGGTAACAGCCCACTAAAGGAAACCGTTTTGGGGTTTCTGTACTTGCCCTGTTTGAGGTTTGTCTCCACTTTTTCATGAAAACTCGCATGAGCTGATATTGTGAGCCATAGTAGAGCCTGATACTGTTAGAGTCACCTTCATCTGGCCTGATGAACCTGCAGAACACTGAAGTGCTAATGTTCAGGCACTGAATTTTCTCCTAGAGATGGGCCATGTCGGTACTGGCAATACTATCAAAATTTGGGGCTCAGAGTGTCTTTCAGGTCATACTGGGTCATTGCTGAGCTTTGTTCAATGAATATATTGCAGTATAAATATCTAAAATACCAGTTCCCATTCTCCTGAACAATCAAAGACGATGTGTGATAGGTGGGCAGGAGCAACACAGTCTAACGTGGCAGAAGCTGAAGGCTTTACGAGGAACTTTGCACAGCCAAAATTTTGTAAGAAAAAAAGCAACATCTGCAGAGGACAATGCAGACCTGGCAAACAAGAAGGTGTGTTTTCTGACCTCTGATTTGGTTGGGACTCGGGGTTGAGAAACCACCTTTGCCTAACATGGAAGATCAAATCTAACCTCTTCCCATGGGACAGTGGGAGGATCTCTTTAATGATCACCTGGGCAACAAATGTATCAAATGCTCTAATTTATCCAGGTATGGCTGGACATGAATACAAGTGAAATCTCTGGGAAGTCCAGATGCTTAACACCTGAAAATCTTACTTTGTTTTACAGAGCTGGAGTTCAGGATTCATAAAGCAAGATAAATCTATTTTTCAGCTGCTAAGCTTTTAAGCATGGCCAAAACATCAACCTTTGCTTTTTCCCTTAAATATTCTTAATAGTATTCCAGGGCAATCTAGGCCTCATATAAGAGCAACAAATATGTGTGTACTAATTCTTGGCTGCCAGTTCTGCTAAAGATGGGTAAGATGCACTTATTGCCCATTGAGTGTTTTATTGTGGCAACAGTTTATTTGTTTTTCAAAGGAATTAAATGTTTAAAATGATGAAAACAGAGCCTTGCCAGCTATGACTATATTACTGCTTATAGTAAATCTTGCTCTGGCACATGTGGCCAGCAGCTTGTTCAGAGGCATTTTCCCAAACATTGTCAGGTCAGAAAAGAGACATTCAGCCTCTAACAAAGAGTGAAATCTGTGCAAAACCCCACTGGCCAGTCTTGTCCTCGCTGTTTTACCCCATCAGTGGTGAGATAGTGGATGAACTCAGGATGTCATTGCAGCTCTGTGGCATGGCCCCTTGTACAAACCTGATGGCAAAGGTGCGCAGAAAATGGCAGCTGGGAACTGGGTCCCGTGGCATCCAGTGCAGAGGCTCTGAGATTGAGCTGCAGGCTGGCAGACTCCACTTCCTTCCCTTGTGGCAGTACTTCTAAGTAGTACAGTCTTGCCAGTTCACGTTTGGCATCCATACCCGTTTTATAATTGTATTTCTACATGTAGCTCAGATTGACAGCAAGAATTGCATATAGACATAAAACTCTCTCTTCTCTTTCTCTTCTGAGTGCTTTAACCAGTGCACAGGATTATTAAAAAAAAAAAAAACAAACTTGTGTGAGAAATGGCGAAAGTGAATCAAAGAGAATAGTTTAAAGGATATTCGAGCTGCAAATCAGCTGAAAGGCTTTGTGAAACACTTAATGTGCACTTGCTATGCTCAGCCTTGAGCCATTAATCCTGTTGTTTCCTCCAGTAATTGCCCTGATATTATTTGCACATAACCTCTCTTTCTAGTAATATTTCGTGATCCAAAAAACATAGTTTGTCCTTGAAAATTGGGGGTCATTATTAAGAGCCCTCACTTTGGATAGGTTATAAATGCATAGCTGTTCACAAAGAACATTTTTCCAATGCAGCATTCCTACATTTTATTGATTCACATGAGGAATAGAAACTTTAAACAGAATGTCAATTTTGCTGCAGTGAAATTTAACAGCTTGATGCATTACCATATTTTTAAGGGAAAATACATATCAAGCTGATGTCAGGGTTTAATGCTATAATAATACTTTAAATTGTACGGCAATACTGATGGCAGATTCATTCTTTGAGCAGATTGATCTCTTTTGGAGGTGCTGTATGACAGCAAGAATGGACAGAATGATTTGGTCTCTTAAGCAGGAAAGACAGGAAATTTGGTGCATTAGCAGAAAGGACACCAGAGGGAGGATGCTTGACAACACAGTCAGCAGAAGAGTCAAGGGGAAAATCAGCATATTGGATTTTCTGCTGAGAGCAAGATAGCTAGCAAGGACAGTAGCTGGTGGACTGTGAAATCCAATAGCCAGGAGCTGTTGATACAACTGTACCACAGCTGCTGTTCAGCAACTGATGCTGCCTTCCTCATTTTTCTTGTGCTTTTGACTAAAATCTCTATTGTGTGTTTTCTGGGATGGAGAGCCTTCTGTGAGAAGTCATCTTTACATTTTGCTTGTGCAGTATCCAGCACCAGGTTCATAACCACTAATATTTCCCCAAATGATAAATTTAATAATGTTTGCTTTTATTTTCTTATTGGTATTCATTTTGCTCACTCAACTGTTGCAAAATAAATCTTTCTGAGTCCCATTTAAACTGGAGACAATATTCTCCTTCAGTGGTAGATGATCTAAGCAATAGAAACATAACAACAAGGGTCTACTTAGACAAAAGGCAAATCTGGGAAGTCTGGAAAGCTTTCTGCAGCAGTTACTTATTGGCCAAGTTAACTGCTGTGCATATTTTTCCTGCAGTTCTTGGTGACAGGATCTTTCTCGTATGGGCAGGGGAGAGTGGATACTACCCTGCCAGTGTCAAGAGAGCAAACCTTGCAATCCCCAGGTCTCAAAGAAGCCCTTTGGGATGCAAGCAGTTATCCTATCCACCTTCAGGGGTTCATGACCAGCCTGTTAGGCTAGATGCTAAATCACCTCTGCACATCCTCATTACACTTCAGTATTGGAAGTCCTAATAAGCATAGAGGAAGTTTTTTCCCAAAACGTCATTTATTTGCCATGATTCTGCAGATGTGTCTTAAAAAAGGCATATAGAGAAACTTCCTTTGCTCTATTTTTTTTCTTGTTGTTTTTCCTTAATTATTTGGTTAGAAAGTAGCATATGGGAATGGGTGCTCAGTATGTTACACCGTATTAAAAGGGACAAAGGAAAATAGAAGTCAATCAGCATATTATTATTAATATCGATGCTCCACCTGGGCCTTACAGCAGTTAAGTGTTGAGAGTTAATGATGCTTGTGTAGAATGTTATCCTCCTATCATTTGTTAGCATCAGGGACCAGACTATTCATGAAAAATGATTAACATATAATGGGAGTATTTGATGCTTCTTTAAATGAAAAAGTACATGAAAAACTTTCAACTGTTTTAGTCTGAATATATCCAGAAATAAAAGCATCACAGAGAAAGAGTATTCATAAAAGAAATAGTAGTAAAAGAGAAAAATATCTTGCAATACTAAGGGCTTCTAGTAGCACTTTTCCTCTGTTTGAGTGTAGGTGCTAAAATTATGTGCTATATTGAAAACAGCTCAACTGCCTGAATGCAATCTGCTAGTAAGAGCAGATTTCTCCGTGCCCCAGGCTGAAATAATGAGATAAGAGTTTTGCAATTACTTTACTATCCATTAGAGGTAAATCTAACCAATGAAGGTTATTAACATCTTAGAAATTGTCCTTTAAAAGCCAGTGGTTCAGTAGAAATTTGAGGGTGGAAATGCTGATGCCCTAAGAGGTGCTGGGGACTTGACCTTAGGTAATGGACGGTTACAGGGATGAACTGGCCTGGGTTGTGAAAGCTGATGGTTGCTTGGCTGCCATGACTCTGAGATAGTGAAACTTTCAGTTGTGTAAGAAGCAGCAAGGTAAACAGAACCACAACCTTGGCCTTCAGGAGAGAAGATGATGGCTTGCTCAGGGATCTGTTTGTCAGGATCTCACAGGAAGCTGTACTGGAAAGCAAAAGGACCCAGGAGAGCTGGCTGACCTTCTTTAATATCCTTGTCAGAGCACAGGAAAAGCCCATTCTGATATGTGGGTAGTTGAGCAAGTGTGGCAGGCAGCCAGTGTGCATGAACGGGGCTCTCATGCCTGAGTTCAGACAGTAATCAAGCACAGAGATGGAGCAAAATAGAGATGTTACTGGAGTGAGCATGCAAGCATTCACTAAAGACAAAGACCTGCAGGAGTTAAAGCTCATACAAGACTCCAAGGGTATAAAGAAGGGCTTCTGTAAGTACACTGGCACAGAAACAAATATGTGATCCTGCTGCTCAGGGGGCCAAATGACTTAATGACACCTGATTCATGGAAGAAGCTGAGGTTCTTGATGTATTTTTTTTTTTTCTTTGTTTTTGTTTTTTTGTTTTTTTACTGATGAGGTCAGCCGTCAGGCACTGAAGCACTGATGAGAAAGACAGACTAGGGGAGCACTTCAGTTAAGTGGACATAACTAAGTCCACGGAACCAAGTAGGGTGTTCCCAAAGGAGTGGGAGAAGTGGGCTGATGGGAAGCTTTAAGGTCAACAAAGGCAAAGTAAGTCCTGCATTTGGGCCAAATAACCTCAGGCCAACAGCACAGGCTGAGCCCCAATGGACAGAAGGCAGCTTTGAAGGAAAACACCTCAGGGTGCCAGAGGAGAAGAGGCAGCCATGGGCTCTCACAGCAAACAATGCCAGTGGCATTGTGGGTTGTATCACTAACTGTATTCAGCAGGTTGATGGAAGTGATTGTTCCCCTCTGTTTGGCTCGTGTGGTACTGCAGCTGAAGTGAGACTGCATCTCGAGCATCATGTTCAACTTTGGGCTCCCCAGAGCAAGAAAGATATGGACAAACTGGAGCAAGTCCAGGTTTTGATGTGCAGCCAAGGCTGCCATCAGCGTTCACAGCCCAAAAGAGTTTATCCCTGTTAGTGAGTCAAGTAACTCAGTTGAACGTATAATGAACCAAACAAAACACAGCAGTGCATGGCATACAGGCCAGATGATATTTTGTGAATCTGAAAGAAAAAAAAATACAACAGAGAACAACATATAATTTTTCTTACCCAGAATGAGCGACCTGAAAATTTTTTATCATCAGCTTGCCCCTTTAGTGCACCAATGTAGCAACTTAATGCCTGAATGAAATAATTTGGGAAAAAAATGAGAGGTACTGATCATCTTCCCGGTTATGACTTGGAAACTACGTTCCTTAAATGAATGTTTGCACTGTGTGGCAGCAAGCAAGAGTGTAAGTGAGGTGGAGGAGATAGCTGTAGTGCTGTAGAAGCTCTGAGTTCAGCGGGATACTGAAGTTCCCTTTGTACTTGTCATATTAACAGTGATGAAAGAATAGCTTGTGCTTAGAGACACTGCCTAGTTCACTTCCATGTATTAAAGCTTTAAATAAAGATTTGTATCCTAGGATCTGTTAAAAACATTGAGGCTATTATAATAAAATATATTTTATTAAATACAAAATATTTTCTCTCTGTAATCAAAAAACATATAGATAGGATTTATACAGATATCTGTATATTTTTATAAATTAATGTACATATGTTCATATTTCTCAGCTCTATTTTTTCTATGACATTTGCATCATGATGTAATATGTCCCAGTTTTCACAATGTAAAATTAGACAAAGTTCCCAAAATTTTACTGTAAAAGTTAAATACATCAACTGTTTTCCCCATCTACAGATCTTCAGCATCTTTTTCTAACTCAGAAGTTGTGAACTTACGTAAGTGCCTCCTCACTCCTCTGAAAGATGTCACCAACATCTTCTCACTTCTATTTTCTGTCAAAAACCTTCCACCCAGTCATCTAAAGGCTTAAAGCCAGTAAGAATGCAGTATTCAGCTCAGGCACAATCACCCAACAAACTTTTTTTTATCTCTGCCACTAATTCTACCACACTTTTCATTTGCATTCCTCAAGTACAGGACTGTCAGCATAGCGCCCTGCCTTACTTCCTCCAGCTGGACACTGTGAAAATAAAGATCCAGATGGTTCGCTTGTCCCAGACTGCATTCCTTGTCTCAGACTTCCCAGATCTGCTGGACAGCAAACTCTGCTGCCTGCTACACATTTCATCCTCCCACGATACTATTGCTGGAGTTTCTTAACAAAGTAAACCTGAATTCAAGGCTCTAAGATCTAGAAGCCTAGAGGACCAGTGATGCACACCACAGCTCCAGTCTTAAGGCCTGAATTCATTCAATATTTTTCTTCTAAAATCTGGGTGGGTAACTTTTGAGTTGGGAGTCTGTTACATTCTGCCTGTGCTGCAATCCCACTACCTCTCCTGCTGCTATCTGTAATTTTACCCTACCTTTTAGGTTGACCAGTGAAACTGCTCTGGCTGGGCATTTTTTCAGCTTCTTGAAAGTTTCTGTGGGCAGTGGATTCTTTTCCTTTGAAGGCCAATACTGTTGATCTGATGCCACTACTGCTGGAAAAAATGCCTGGCCTGCCATAAGGAAATAGCCAGAGCCAGACCTGGAGGTTATGAGAGCCACATATTTGCTTATCTGCAATGTCTGGCTTATGCTAGATAAAAATCTGGATTTATTGATCGCTGCAAAAAGCTAATGTGCAGAATCCCTTAACTAATGTGCAGAATCCCTTAGCTGGGAACTTCTGTAATGCCATGCACTGCAACACTGCAGTGTAGGAAACTCAGCATGGGTACTACCATAAAGAGAGTCTTCCTGAAAAAAAACACCAACGGCCTTGGAACACAGCCAGACTCCAGGAGCTTGGAAAGAGTTGACTACAGGATTTGAGGTGCTTCTGAAAGCTCCAGCCTCTCTCCTGACCTCTCTCCCTTATGACCAATGTCTTCCTCCTCCCAAATGACAGAAGATGAGCTTAGCATAAACCTGCAAGAACAATGCCCTGCTCAGAAGTTCTGCATCTGAGTGATGACTCTTGGCACAAACCTGAGTCTCACAGAAGCATCAAAAAGGTCATTACTGTCATTAGGGTTCACTGGAAGACATCAAGAGTGCATTACCTGCAGACGGTATATAATCAAAGGATGGGTGTCATTAAGGTCCCTGGCTTCTCTTGAAACTCTTCAGTGGAAAAAACTGTTCCAGCCACACATTTATGGGAGAACAGCCCAGTGACAGAAAGCTAGAAACAAATAAAAGAATAAAATCCAGGTCCAGCACAATTGTCTTTTTGAGGAAGAAACAGAACTAAAAGCAAGAGCCAGAACCAGCAGAGTTCTGCTCAAAAATCCCAATATGCAATGGGGCTACCATGAGCAAGTTACATGAAAAGCAACCGGAAGTTGAGCCATTCAAGGTAAAATAATGAACAGGACCTTACTGAATACTGAGACAGAACAGACACCCTTTTGATTTCATTTGTACATACATACCAGCAATAAATTTCACCTGTACAGCACTTGGGTAATAGAAACCATTATGGCCAAAACAAATGCCTCTAAATCCTCAGTCGCTCTCATTACAATGTAAAAAAAAAGCCAAGCAAGAAACATCAGGAAACTAAAAAAATTAATTTGATTGTCAGTCTTTTCTATTTGTCTTTTCTTTTCTAAGGAGATGCCCCAGTTTTACATGAAACGCACACTTAAGGACTATCTCAGAGATTTACGAACAGGACAGAACTCTAGTGAAAAAGAAAAGTCTACTTCTCATATGCTCCTTTTACTTCCCAAGGAGGCTGCCAGTCTAAACAGGAGCAAGATTTTCATTTGAGAAAATATATCCATAAATTAAAGACCAGGATGTTTTTTTACTTCTTGGTTGGTGATACTAGTTTTGTTTTGTTTTAAAGAATACACATTTGAGGAGCATATCTGATCTGGAGTGATTATTAAAGTTCAAATAAGAAAACACAAACAAAAGTAACAGCTTGAGTTTAGACAGCAGGCAAACGAGATGTGAAGATCTTGAAAGCCACATAGTCTTGCCATTGCTTCCAGAATAGTGAGGCAAATAGCCAAAAAAAAAAAAAAAAGAAAAAAATGTATTCATTTACTACAGGAACCTGTTCATTAGCAATGATGAAAATGTGTTTGGGGAGGATTTACTTGATCTTTTAAAAACAATCACAGAAGCCTTTAAATTAAGTTCCAAAAAAAAATATTTCTGTCTCTAAGTTTGCCTCACAAGAGTACCACTGTTCTGCCCTTGCAATTCTTATGCAAGATTTTGTGTGAACATGTCTCTAAAACTATTTTATCATGAAGGAAGCAGGGAATCTATGGAATGTATATGAAGATCTGAAAGGGAATTAACAGCTACAATCTTACTTAGTCCTATATCATTTTACATTATATGGATTCCAGTTTAATTCTTCTGTACCATCACATGGCTGACTGCTTTTGGCCCCATGAAAACCTGCTTCTGCTAGGTGCAGTTTTAATTTAGGAGCTGTATTTATATTTCATAATGTAACATAATCTAAGTTTATTTTCTCTGTACTTTATCTCTCCATGTATGAAAATGACATCCTCCTACCATACTCCTTAGCGTTTTGTCTTTTACCATCACAGGAGAACCAACATCTCCTTGCCCATCATCTCCACACCCCACCGCCTCCTCCAAGCATTTCTTCAAGACTTAACTCCTCAAAAGTGTGGCCTAGTAACTTAAAAATAACCATTCTGCTACCTATTGGGTGAAAAAAATGCCAGAGTCCAGCCTTATTCATCCTGAATATACACTTTCACGAAAAAGGTATGAAGTAGCATAGAATATAGCAAAACTACATCAAATGTGGAATTAGAAAAATTAGTACGTTTTCTAAAGCAGTGGAAAGAGACAAGCGATTTATTTAAATTGTAGAGATCAAATAAACTAAAAAGAAAGAATGTAACACCTACAATGGATCCAGTGAAAATCAACTGTTAATGAAATAGCGACTAGTCATTGTCAGAACTTTGTGGACTATGTTTTCTTCCACAGGGCAATAAACTTCTCAGTAATTCCCTGAATATGTGACTTTGCCAGGTGGCCTCCAGGGAGGACTCATTTCATTCCCATGGACAGACTGCAACTTCCTTTGCTTCTTCTCAAGCTCCTCTCTCCTCTCTTTGTTTTCCTGAGAATAAAAAGATATGTCAAAAAAAGCCCAAAACTAAACAAAAAAAAACCCTACAAAAAACAACTCCACTAACAGAAAAGTTACAATTATTGTTATACCTTTCTCGTGTAAAATGAAAAGTAAACATGCAATAGATTTGCCTTTTGGAGCAGTGTCTCAGTCACAGACATTGCACAATGTAATACAAGCAGCTGCACACTGGGTGTCATTTACAATTAAGGTTTTGTGCACCAACTAAACAAAAACCCAAGTGAAGAACTAGTTGATCAGGTACTTCTATATAATTAGTTTCATATTAATTACTTACTGTCTTGAAGAGGATACCTAAATCACAATGCTAAGTATGTTGTTCTCATGTAACATTGATGCAACATTGTAACTTTTTGTATTTATTAAATCACACTTGCCATGTACTAGAACAAACTAGGAATTAAACAATTTAATTTTAAACAAAGATCTATCTAACATATTATAAGCACTGCAAGGTTCTAATTCCATTTTCTATTGTTTCAGACAGCAATGGGCAATCAGGACGATGAAGGATAAGCAAGATATTTGCAACATTCTTTTTGTGTCTAAATAACTAATGAATTTCAGGAGACTTGACATTCTATATAAAATAAGCATTCTTCTTTGCAAATGACTGCCATTTCACCATGGTGAGGACCAGCATCTAAGGGTGCATCTGCATTAGCAATTCAGTACACTGGTGAGCTATCTACAGGTGCAAATTTTCCTTATAATCACACTTGCAGATTTGTGGTGCATATTGGTGCACATTTCTGTCTGACTTGAAGTAGTAGGTTGACATTGTAGACCACAGCATAACTTGCTGTGCCCCACTTGCTGGGTGGCTAAGAGGTCCTTGAGCAGCTGGCTTTTGGACACATTAACAGACCGACAACTGGCATATACATCATAGGTAGCAGACATGCAGTGTGGATATGCCCGCTTAAAATCATCGTGCCAAATCCAACCTCAGTCCTTTCATCTGTTGCAGCCCATCAGCCAGTATTGTGAAGCACCATAAAAGTGCTGTATTAGTTTTGTATTTTCACATGTATGAACTGCATTGCAGTGAAAGTACTGCTCCTTGAAGACAGCTGTAAGATAACTGGTGCTCTCATATAACCCATGATCCCATCCTTCTGATGGACACTGTACGTTCCCAAATCCTCAAGATGCTAGCAGTGTTTGCCTGTTATTCATATGTGAGAAGAGAAACAGTGATGTGACTGTGGCTGAGGGAGTAGACTGGTAAATGGGTGTAGAAGTGTTACTGTAAAAAAGGGAGCTTGAGTGGAAGTTTATTCCTATTTTACACATATGCAGCGGTCAAACTACCAATGTGTACAAAATTTTTAAAAATCATAATATGCACTGAAATATCAACCCTATGATTTTAATCTGTGTCCTTTAGCTCTCTGTCAGTGTAAATCTGAAGATCCAATTGAGTTAGGAACATCTAGTCTAGCTAAACAATTATTTCATGTTGTTACTAGTAAGGCTGATTAAAAGCAAGGCAAAGTTTGTGTGGAAAAGGGATGCCCTTTGCTAGAATAAGTGATTCAAAAGTTCATCACAGTTGCTCTAATAAAAAATATTATCTCTCTGTACAAACTGTATCTTTCGGGATTACATGGAGTAAAGGAGACAAACTGGGCTTGTAGCACTGTGAGATTCTGACTTTTCTCATCCTACACTTCTGCCTTCTTTCTCCTTCCATAGAAATCTTCCTCAGATGTGCACAGCTAGTGGCTTTGGGTCTTTAGAACAAGTTCAAGATATTCTGAAATTCTTGAAGCGAACTGTTTAGTACCCTAAGAGGAAAGCAGTCTGCATTATCAGTGGTATTTTTAAAAAAAGACAGTAAGATATGCCAAGCAGTACAGACGAGCTTGCAAAGAATATGCTCTAATGGAACACATATATGATACATGCTCCTGTTTTGGAATTTTTGCATATATCCAGTCAATTTCTTTTTACAAAATCATAGAATCATAGAATCATAATCTATGAGGCTATGTGTACCATCAGGACATGTAGGTGAAAACTCATTAAAAATAAGACCTATTGCAGCAGTATTGGCAATTATTTGAGGAATCACATGTTATAAAAAAAGTGCGTATTTAATGTTTGTCAAGCACTCTTTACTGAATACATGTGGACAATAGACTCCTGTATGAAAAGCCCAAATGAAAAATAAAGTAAACATCCACCCAGGAAGAGAACAAAAGTTGCTTTGGATTTTTTAATTGTGTCTCAGCAGTGTTGAATGTTTGGGTTTGAAGATCCAGTTTTCATTAATGAATCCCAGTGCCAAGAAAAGAATCTCGAGCTAATTTAACTGGTTTTTAAAAGATTAAATTTGACATCAAGACTTACTGGCTTCTTCCCTGTCTTCAACACACAAAAAGCTTTTTATGTTCTAGTCCTAATCACAGTACACATTCTTACAAGATATAACTGATATAAATCTTCCATAAAATAATAAACAAGATGTTATTTGCACTAACAGAAGAACAGTAACAGAAACAGTGAAAGACTAAATCAATAACTGTAGCTCATCATACAGTAGATCAACTCAACTGCATGGCTTGATTTCTGTGGAAGTTTTCTACTCAATAGCCTAGTAAGATGAGTACATTTTTCACCTACCAAATTCTGGGAAGACCACATTCTTTAGCAGTATGACTGCCACATAATAATTGAATTTTAGATATTAGAGAAGACGTACAACATTTAAGAGCAGTAACAACAGCAGCCTTATTTCTAACATACTGCAGTACCAGGACATAAAAATTCCAATATAGAAAGTATTTTCAAAGAGATCTTATTAAATCACACAAAATGAATAACCCACATCAGCTGTTCCTAACTCAGAAAAGCTATAAATCCATGAGACTCATCTGGTACATACTTTCTTAATATTTTTAAACAGCTTCAGAATGCTAAAAATAGATGTTGTATATGCTCAACCTCAAGGTAAAATTTCAAACTTCCTCTAGGGCATTTAACCTTACTATGTTGATCTTTAAGAATCATTTGTGAGCAGCCTTACTTCTCATCAACTCATACTATGTTAATGCATAGCACAGAAAACGGACAACATAACATATCCAGGCTACTCACTTTTATCCACAGTAAACAGGTATCAAATTGATATCTCAGAAATAAATGAAAACTAAACTCATCTGTCATTATAAACTTCCAATGCGATTCTTCTCCACATTTCACTCCTCAGAACAGGTGCATGTCAGTAACAAGTGTCAGACACTGGTATCATGCATTAAGTAAAAACTTATCATTTATCAGGCTAGATTGGCTTGAAGAGTTCTTGGTGAGTAGCAAGAGGCAAACAGTAGGAAAGAAACAAAATAATCAGAAGCTTAAATTTCCCAGGCAATACTAAAGCATCTCAGCTCAAGATTATCCTTTTTGTGTTAATATTGTACCAGTGTTAATAACCTTTTTCAGGGCATTTATTTTCAGGCTTAAAAAGTAATCTTCTCTATGCAATTTATGTTATCAAACATTCACACAATGATCTCTAAAAGCAGAAGTAACACAATTTCCATTAATACAAAAGCAGAATGTTTCTTCTATTTAAGAAGAACTACAAGCAGATTTTTATGTCTTTTTTACCCATGCATTATGGTCAACACTTAGTTCAGGAAACCCAAGGATGAATTTAAACACATTTATTTCTGTTGAATATCAATGAAAACATATTAGAATACTTCCCACTATACTACTCCTATTTTATTTCCCTTCGAACCAAAACCTCCTTAGTTGAAAGAATACACTTAAAAGGCCTCCACAATTCTGCCTTCAGATCTGATTCCTGTTTATCTACCTGCAGGCAGATATCATCTTAGTTCCCTTGACAACTTTAATTCCCATTGACAACTTTACAGTGTTTCCTTTCTGCAGTTCACTAAAGGTGTGTATTTTTTCTATAACTGTACAAAGTGAGATGATATTCTGGTCAAACATGATGACAGAGCTATTGCCCGATATGTTTTCTGAAATAAAGGTGTCTAAGCTGAAAAAAGCCAGCACAAATTCTGAAAGTAAAAACCTAAAGATCGGGCATGAGACACATCAGTCAACACCTGCACACAGACACTGAAAATGAGATCATTTTAGAGGTACCTCTGTCAACCAGTTCAGTATCTATCCCATTCTCCTGCATCTGCTTATTTTTCAAAGTGCTCCTCTCATGTAGGCACTTGTATATCCAGTTAGATCTGGTCATTCCTCCAACTACTAACGTTTATATTAATAATCCCATTGAAGTGGTGACCTCAGGAATTTATATACAATTTGAACAGGGGAGTCTGTGCTAGGCAGCATCTTTCATTCCCCAAAAAAAGGATAATATTTTTACCTTTGTACAGAGTCCAAGACAGCACAGCAACATTCAGGCTTTGATACAACTACACTGATTAGGATAGTCCCAGTAAGCAGAGCATAGAGGACAGTGCACTAGTTACTGCTTAAAATGCAGCACTTCCTTCCTTGGCAACCAGGAATATTGACTAAGCAAGAAATAATCTAAGATTGGACATTAATAATTTGACTAAACTGAGCTGGAAATCACTTGACAAAGAGGACTAGAGAAAACAATTTTTACCAATGATTACAGAAATCAGAGGTAATACAACAGGGACCAGGTCAAAGACCTTAAAAGATCTAAACCTCAGACTAAAAAAATATGAAAACAGAGAAGAGAAAACATGCAGGCTCTTGCTGTTTTATGCAACTGTGTATTTCTGAGTTAGCCAAGTAAAGGATGACTGTCCTTTTTAAACCTGTCCAACATCTGTACATCTGCCTGCCTCAATTCTCATTTCTCTGCCTTCTCATTTCTCAAAAAAAAAAAAAACCAAATAAAAGATTTTTTTAGCCATTGACAGTACAAAGAAATTCCTGTAAGGACCTTAAGCCAGATGAGTTGCAAGATCTCACTCTTACAAATGACAATAGAGACCATATGTACAGGATGTGTGCCAGAAATCACATGGAAGAGAGAAACCAGAAGAAACACTCTCAAACTAAGAAAACCTTGAGAGTCAGTATGAGGAATGACTGGGTCACAGGGTTAGGAATTAAAACACAGGTTTTTCTTTAAATAGCAAGTCACATACCTTCAAGAAAACAATATATGCTAAGAATATTAGTGATCTCTCTTCTAGTTTGTCTCTCTGTAGCAAGGGAAAAAACCCTGCCTAACTGTTGGGACTAGAGTAATAGATTAGTTTATTGCTTAACTATTGAGACTAAAGGACACTGTTGTGGGAAAAATATAACTGGGAGCATCAGAGTTCCACTCTTTCTTGTAATAATAATTTTGAACATCATTACAAGTGCTTTTACCAGCTGTAGGTATACAAGTCTCCACTTTCAATGCTTCCTTGAATGTACATGCACTCACTGTTGCAGCTGGGGATGCTGTTTGGCTTTGCAGGTTTTGTGCTGTGGTGAGTTGGCCCTTCAGAGATGGTTGCCTCTGACGTGAAATGGCAAAAAATCAAGAGTAACTATGAAATAGAAAACCCTTTAACATGTACGTAGGGAGAATATATTTTCCATGTCTGCCAAATATCAAGTCCACCGTACTTTACCATCATTTTGCTCACGAATTCTGGAGGACAAGCTATGCAATGTTGCCACCGTCTGGCCTTTCTAACAACAGCACGAAAACTCATAAGTATCACAATACACAACTGTTCACACTCATTACTACATTAACTTTTTGGTTTTGACAAAGTGCAAAAAAAAATCCCCAAACAAACATACCAGCCATCTTTCATATTCCTCCATAGCCTTTTCATTTTTTTCTTCCTTCTTTGCCTGTTGCATTTCTTGCTTTTTCCTCTCTAGGATTTTTTCTACTTTCTTCTTTTTTATATATTCTTCCTTCTTTTCATTCCTGTATTATGAGAGGGAAGAAAAAGAGATCATCACGTAACAGACTAAATGCTGTTGCTGATTAACTAAATTGAGTCAAGAGATATTTTATACTTTTAATAAAAGTTTGAGAATATATATTTAAAATCTTCCCAGTCCATTTTGATATATCACCAAGGTATAAATGAACCTACTACTCTATCTGTTATGGCATCACCTTTTCTTTACTGCTTTTCCCTTATTCAGTATCACAAAATAACCCTTAGATTCTGAACTTCTGTAGGTAACTGTAAGTTGCACGCGGTCTGTGAAAACTCTTGGCTTATAAAACTAACACAGAATTTCTCCAGCAGATACATCTCATTTCTTTCCTTCCTGCGTACATCTGCATTCTTACATTGTATTCCACAAAACTTAAAGATTTACTTACCTTCCTGTGGCTTAGTAATGAAACATGAAACTAACCACATAAGACACTATACTCAGTCAATCTTACGTCTCCGTTGCGGTATCTCTGACTGGGCTTAGTTAGTAGCTTTTTGGGGAGGAAAGCAATTAAATTACTAAACTGAAAGGAGCCGTACAGTTTGCTTTCACTGTTATACTTATTCTCCATTGGGACTGAAGAGTCTCATCCCAAGCATTGTCTTACAACTACAAGCACATCAAGCACTCACAGAAGACCTATTACATTTGTATGTGAAGACTTTGGAAACTATGATACAGGAAAACCCAGTGGAGTAGTACCATTTTTCAACTGCTGATATGCTGATTCTCCTCTTCTCTGCAATTAGTTCCTCTTCTTTCTCCTTCCTGATTCTTTCAGATTCTTTTTCCTTTCTGCTTTGCTCTCTTAAATATTCCACTTTTTTTTCTTTCCATCCTTTGAATGCCTAAAGAAAACCATAGATTCATGAGAAATCTTACCCCTCACCTTTTTGTCAATACTCCCCTTGCCTATTCTGTATTATTTTTTTTTGTAATTTCTACACATTCCAATTTCAGAATATTTGTTTGTAGCATTTCTTAGAAGTGGGTATCACTATGCCTAACAGGAATAAGTTATTTTGACAGCAAGTATTAGTTAAATGTATTTATATGGCGTTTATTTTATATTCAGTTAATAGACTCCAAATATAGAAGCATGTTTGTCTGCAAATGTAAACATTACGTATTTCTGGCAGGACAGAACCTAATATGAACTTACTTCAAAAATTAAGCATGTCTAGACTTAGATTCTAGTTAATTTCCATCTCCTTCTGGATTAATCAGAATTATTTTCTACAATCTCCTGAACCACATTTGATATACGTTTTTGTACATATTTCACATCACCACCTGTGCTGCTTCTGTTTTCTCTTTATTCTGTTCTGCTGGGGTTTTTTCCTCAAGCTTCTTTTTTTCACTTAACTTTTTTGCTTCTCTTGCTTTCTTTTCTTTCCAGGCTTCAAAACATGCAATTGATTCCTCTCTTCTAAGTGCTTCTTTCTAGATTGCAAACAAAAGTCTACATTTAAGTACACTTCAGTATAAAATTATAATTGAGGTAGTATGCTTTAAACTAATTGTTAATGGAGCAATAAAGAAACAGAAATTGATTCGACAACAACATTTCAAGTATTACTCACAATTAAATTTTAAATACATATGGCGGGGTTTTTTCTATGTTCATTTTTAATTTAAGTTAACTGAAACAAACTATTCCAGCAAAATATGTGTATAAGGATATGAAATACATGTTAAGTGCCTAGCAGTGAAATGTATTAAATACTTAAAAGTCAAATCAAAGAATGTGTACAGTACTATTCAAAATACAGTCCTCTGGAGATAAGCTTCTCTTGAGGGAGGAAGTAAAGCCCTTATGTTCTAATAGACAACATAAAACTTAGCACCTTAAGATTTGAGGTCTTTGTAAACAAACCTGAAAATTAATCTAAGAAGCACACTTTTAACACACCTTATGTAAATGTGTAGGGAAACATCAGACACACACAGTTTGCCACAACCATAACAAGCAGGACATACCATTTAGTGTTCCAAATCACCTCGTGCTCTTTGGAGAAGACCAGATGCCTTACAACAGCAGACTGATGCACTCAGGCAGAAAGCACAGACAAGCACACTTCAAAGAATTATAGTCTGTTAACTTCTTTTTAACAAGAATGTAAACAAACCTTTTCAGTATCGTTTCTGAGATTTTCAGCTTTCTCCTTCTCAGTTCTCCTTAATTCCATTAGGAAGAGCTTTTTCTTTTCCAACCAATTCTGTAAGAATCATTAAAGACTTTTAAAGTCCTTTTAAGGTGTAAGTACAGAGCAGCATCAATACAATGACCACCAAAATTACTCTTAATTCTTCCATGTGCTACTTAGATACTACCCCATGTGGAAGACTAAGCTGTTATCACATACACGTTGAGATCAAAAAAAAGTCTAAGCTTCTAAAATCATAGCCACAAAATCTAAAAAAGCTTAAATATCTTAAAAAAAATCTTCATAGAAACACCAAAAAAATGTAAGTTTTAAACAAATTTAAAAAGAAGAATAAAATAAAGATTCTTATCACTTGGAATATAGGGATATTATTTACATTTGTTGTCTGTCTTGCAAATTCCTATAATTAAAGAGAATAAAACCCTACTGGGAAGAGTGAGACTTCAAGCAACCATAAAAGGTTATGAGCCATCTGCAGAAACAGACTTAAATTTTCAAGATTTAACTATATTATTTGGTATACAGCTTAGAGATACAAGTGTCCTAAATGAAGACTATTTTACCTTTAAAATTATAGAGACAATATAAATTTTAATTTGAGGTCTAAAATTTGTTCTAGGACCATAACAAGTATTAAAAACACATACCAATATGAACAGCTTCTGGATTTAAAGTTGTTCTCAAACAGATTAGTAGCAAAAGTCTGTTGGAACCCATAAACTAATCGTTGTGAAATTCTACATGGAATTTACATAATTTTTCTTCTGGAGAGAGTACTAGATTTGTTATCAGATGAATAGAACATACCAGGAAAAAAAGAGCAACTTTAAACTACAGACTCATGTTAAAGATGAAGTAGAAATAAAGGAAAATATGTGCCCGAAAATAGTCTGACATGATAAATTATGAATCACAGTACATCCCTTTCATATAGTTTTTGAGTTCATAATTTGAGGAAAAGCGATAGCCAACAGAATAAAAGGATTATTACACCTGTAAGCCTATGCAAGGAATATAGTAAGAAATATTGATTTCAAGAAATATGAGGTGTTGACTCCTAGATCAGGACCTTTCTATGCACAATTTTGTTTGTTGGTTTGTTTGCTCATTTTTAAGATTTACCTGAAAAACAGCTGCTCTTAAACTATCTGCTTTGTCAAATTCTGTTCTTTTCTTCTCCACGCATTTATTCTCCAACAGGTTTAATGTTCCCAGACATTGAGATAAAACAGGTGTAGCTGATGGAACAGCCTTCACCTTTGTCTTTAGGTGTACAGAAGATGGAGACCTATGAAAATACCAGAACACAAACACATTAATGATCTTTCCACTTATTGTGGCTGATACCAAGCAGTTTTCCCTTTATTTCAGTACATACCAAAAGTTACTGTGATTGGTTTTTTATATGCACTTGACTGGGGACTGGAGAAAAGGAAGAACCTTTTTTTTTTTCTGAGGGCTTTATTATTGCCAAAACAAGCCATTATGCAACATATCCAGGCCAAGAAAGTTTACAAATTCCTTAAACTTCCACCTAAAAAGCAGCTTAAAACCTATAAAGACTCCAGTAGCACACACACATCACAGACAATGTCAAAAGATTTGGGAGTCTGACTGGATATAAACTTGAGTAAGGGTCATAAGAACATGCCTCATCCACTAAAAGGTTTTTCACAGATGGTCAGATGTTGTCAGCAGTGAATACAGTGCTGACAGAAAATAAGAATGAAGCAGCATTGTCGGGGCCCTTACATGCATCTTACACTGTGCAGAGTGTGATACCTAAGAGTGTTTCTTTTACCTGTCAGATAAAGAAGCCTTTGAGTCTTGTAAAACTCTCTCCTTTGTTTCACTTGGCTTCTAAGAAACAGAGGAAAAGTAGAAGTTATAGAGTCTCTCAAGCAACAGAACTAGATCAGGATGAAACAGATTTTTACAAGCTAACAGGGATGTTGAGAGTTGGGCTTGACCCTTACAAATCCCTTCCAACCTGAAATATTCTATAGTTCTATGATAGAAAAATAGGCAGGAAAGCCACTCTAATACAGAGGGGGTACAGTACAGGGTAAGAAAGTAAGGAGAAAAACACCAAACAAACAAATCCAAACCAAGCAACCAAACTTTCAGAATGCCTGTATAATTTTCAAATAGCACCTAGAAATGTTTATTTGTATTACATAAAAATATATTCTGTAGTTTAGAAATACAAAGAAATAAAAAGAACCCAGCTGGGTAGTGGGTTACCCTGTTATTCTATCAACACTCTTTTAGGTTCTTCAAATACTTAGCTTTAATAATTATATGTATCTACACATTTTCTTTCTTATGATAAAGCATAGAATGCTTTGCAACCTATCCCTTACTCAGGTCACACCAGGGATTTCATCCTCTGCCAACATGCACTGCTCACTGCAATTCAGTTAGCCTCACAATAGAGATCTGTTATTTTCACTTGGACAAGGGTACTTTCTTAAGACTGGAAAACACATGTCAATACCTTCTATACAACTATATAGAATTTGTAAGAGCCTCAGCTCTAGATAAATCTCAGCTCAGAGATAAATTGTCAGCTCTACAGATAGCATTTTCACATTTAAGTTACCAACAGTAACCTTACAAAACTTTCCACCATGCTTCTAGGACATTGTTCCACACAAAATGCTTATGAGTAATACCTTGACAGAGCTCTTTGATGCATTCTTTGCCTCCCTATGTTCAGATTGACCATTCATTGATATCTCTTGCATTGTATCAGTTATTATTTGCCCTTCTCCTACTTTCACTGTTCCATCTGAACTGTCAGCTGTTGGGTTCTCCAATTCCCTTGTCTTCTCATACATTGTGGTCATCATTTGTTCTATCACAGAAGATTTTCTATTGTTGTCCTCCAGTTTGAAGTCACTGGTGTTGACAGTCTTCTGATCTTGATCTAACGGGAGGAAAAAAGATTGAGAGGACACATTAACAAGAATTTCATTGTTTCTGAGTATTTTTATTTCTGTCCAAAAAACATCTGTCCATGAAAGTTTTTACTAAATTTTATACAGTATTTTCTGTATACTTCCTTCTAAGAACTACCTACTAATAAGAAGAGTATTCACTTGTATTTAAATGTAAGACTGGAGTAGAAACTGAAGCTTTAACTAATGTTAAAGAATGTGAGAGCATGACAAAGGCAAAACTTCCCATCTGCCTTACCATCCAAATGCAGTTCTACTGCAGAAACCAAAAGCAAGAGTCATTGCAATCACAGTAAGAGATCTTCCGACATCTAGCAAACTACTAGTGAAGTCTGCACAACACTTTGGGTAACCAAAACTTTCATTCTATGATGTTTTTCAGCGGTGTGGGACACATGAGGAAATAACAGAAAGATTCTGCAGTGGGGATTTACAGAAAACATCACCATTAATGCAGAGATATAAATTTGTAAAACAATTGAGACACAAACCAAAAAAGGCTGTGGTGAAACCAAATTAGTCTTCCACAATTTTCTGATAGAATTCTTAAAAGAAATAGAATTTTTGAATGAGAAATGAACTCCAAATTACCTGAAGAAAGGAATATCAATGCTCACAATCTACGAAATTTAACCTAGATTTACAATGGTGAAGGTAAGTTCAGGTGACAAGGAGAATTCTGAATTGAAAACCAATATGCCATTATCACTGCACTACTGACAAGGAGTAATTCAACTTTTTTTTCTGCCAGTGTAAAACTACACAAGCACAACAGCCAGGACAGAGAGGTGTTGCACTGCCCAACTGTGCATTCAAATATCCAGCACTTTGGTGCCATCATGTGGAAACACAAAAAGGAGCTGATATCATTAATCATGCTCTAGCAATTTCAAAGTTGTAATCTTCCATCATGGCTAATGACCAGCCACAAATTTATCTCAACATCAAACAGGACAAATTCCTCTCATACTAGGAATTAGATATGAATCTGAAGATTAGAATGGAATTAGATAAGAACACGAGTGGAATTGGATATGAATATGAAGTCTTTTGACATTTTATATCTGTAAAAGTTAATTAGCAGAATTCCAAGTTCTGCTTTGCAGATTAAAAATGCATTACCTAGTCTTATAACGAAACATTAAAATTTGGGGGTTTTATGTGTTTGACTATACATCCAAAGTGTGTCAGTATCTTTAAAGTAAAAGATCATTTGAAGTTTTAACTTTGCAATTATGAGAATCTACTATTCTGACATTCTGTCACATTACAGCTTCATGATGTTTCAGTATAACAACTTCAACATTGTATTTGCAAACAGTGTGATCAAACTTTCCAGGTCATAAAAAAGAGGTGGCTATTTAATGACCTTCCATGGAAGGATACATGGAAGCTGTGGACACTATGCGAATATGGCTTTCTGAGCTAGGCACATACTGCGGAACCAAGTCAGTAGCCCTCCCACACCTTTCATGGACATGCACTGGTGAAGAGCTGAACTTCAAGGACCTAAACAGCTGTTTTTCATCTTCTGAAAGGAAAACAGGAACCTCCTGCTATTTGGCCCACAGTTTTTCAGTTTACCCCCTGGCAGATGGAGGTTATGTATTTTTAGAAGCAGCTGATCATTAACACAGAAAATAACCCGAACTAAACCACTTTAAAATACTGTAACATAGCTAAGCAAGTAGCAGCAACAACATTCAAAGCTTTCTTTTCACCTGATGCTGGAGCATTTCTTTGTTTGTGCAGCCGTGGCTTTGCTGTTGGTTGCTTTTCCTCTTGACTTCTTTTTTTATGTAGTTCATGAATAGGCAAGGCATCACTTTCACTATTATCACAGGGTACTTCTTCAGCAGCTGAAAGCACTTCATTATTTTTTCTGTCATTACCCTCATTTTGACCTTCCAAACATTCTTCTTTACCATCTTTTCTGTCATCTGGTATATTATCACCTTCTGAAACCATTATTTTCTTAAGTTTCTTTTCATGAAAGGATAAAGTCAAGTCATCAGCAGCTTCATTTTCCAAATCTGCTAGTTTTTGTGAAGCATCATCATTCAAGAGAGGACTCTCAACAACAATGGATTTACCAGTGCTTGCAGCACCTGAATTACCTTCAGTAAGTTCTTCATCAATACCTGAAAAGGGCATATTATCAACTTGCATTCGAGATAAGTGGGAAAAAAATGCAACTCAGAAGTGATATCTTCTATAACTTAAAACTATTTTTCATATAACATCCTCCTGACTTTAGTTTCTGAGCATTTCTCTTTCTGTGCCTCTTATCTCTGCAAAGCCACCAGACTACAGCCTTATTTTACTTCCTTTCCTGTCATCTGTTTCCATGGACCCAACTCAAAGAAAAATATTCACTCATTAATTCTTTTCTGCCATGCAATTCAAAACCCTTCTAAAAAACAGTGTCTCAATGCCACAAGAAGTGAAAGCAAGTCAACAACAAAGCTAGGCGTGTTTGGTATCAGAATCCACCCTCCCCTTCCCTTCACTTCTGTCCCATCTAAAATCTACTAGAAGACACTCAAAGAAGTATCTGCTCCAATGCTAAGGTTCTCATGTTTAACAAAAATATTTTGATCTTCCTGTTGAGGTCTGTTATGGCTAACAGGCCTCATTACAGAGTTCAAATGCTTGAAGAAGGTAACAAAAGCATGATAGTAACTTATTTACTGCTGGGGGAGCTCTTTTCTAAATCTTGTCAGCAAAGGGAAATCAAAGCATCCCACAAACTGTTAAAAGATGTTTTAGGTGTGAATG